>NW_008595880.1:0-9173 GCF_000691845.1 Merops nubicus
CCGCGGCCGCGGTTTGTCTGTCTCACAAGCTGAGGAAAGGTCCCACTCATTCCCTGCTGGCACCTTGAACTCCATCCTTCCCTCCACCTCTTCCATCTCCGTGTTCATTACACAACCCCACAGGTACGAATTTTTATTTCTTTATTTTTTAAGCCCTTAGACAAGCCATCTGAAGTTCGATCCTGTAAGGTATTGCACCCTCGGGGATGCTTGTTTGATCCTCAAAGCTGAAATAGCACCCGGAGTAGCTGACTGTGCTGCTTTCTCCTGTGGAGCTTGCCCCGGCACTGTCAGGAAAACCCAATAGGTGGCTGAGATAAGTGTACAGATAGAAAAGTTTGTTTACGCTTAGCCTTGGTGTGATGGAGTGGATGCTCATTGAAAGAAGCATTTCAAGGACCTGGAGGGCTCCTGTTATTGAATCCTCAGTGCTGTGACTCAGTGTGTGGCAAGGGCTGTAAATCGTCTGAGAGTTTTCATTCCTGGATGCTCTTAACACACAGCAACAGTGGCAAGAAATGTCTCCATCTTTTCCTCTGCAGCTGGAGCAGGCTTCTATTAGCTGAGCCTTGCAGGGCTAGGTTGGGTTACTACCTAGCAATTTACTAGGAAGACCGAAGGCCAGAAAAGCAGCTTCACTGCTGAAAAATATGAATCAGCTGATCTGCTGTGTAAGGGAGTGTAAAGGGATTTTATATCTTTTTTTTTTTTTTTTTTTTTAAAGCATCTCAGGTGAGAGGAGCTGTTGCACCAGTAATTAGGGTTTTCTCTTCAATTGCAGATCAGTTTCAAGGTCTTCGAAGATTAGCAAGTGAACCAGGTTAATTGCTCTGTCATCATTAGGTCTGTCTCTCCTTCTCCCTCCTTCCTAAGGATACCGCCTATGATCAGCAAGTACAGTCAGGTTTCTCTAGCCCAGCATCAATTACTGGAAAAGGAGGGCAAGGTAGACACAATGCAGTAATCTGAAAGATGGACTCTCCCCTGTAGTCATATTCTCCATCCAGAAAGGAAGCTGGTCAGCTGATTGGCAGCATTGTAATCATCACTGACTCTCAGAAAGACAAACCTTCATTGTCCTATTCAGTACTCTTCCTAACAGCTCTGGTACTATGTATACACAGAGTGAACTGATGGAAACAGGCAGAAGTCACAAACAGAGCATGTCACTGGTGAAATCTAAGGACTAGCTGTGAAATATTCTGGTTTCTTCACCTTGCACTGGGTGAGAACTCTTGACAAAGATGACTGTTGGGTGGAGAAGGGACAACTGTAATTTCTGCAAGTATAAATGCCTTGGTTGTTGTTGGGACTGAACCACTGACAAGCTACCAATTCCCTCACTCAGTATGAGGTAACTATTCCTGTGAAGCTTGTCACACAGCTACCACTTTAAGGCAGAAACACAAGTCAACTGCTTTAAACAGTGAAATAAATGCATACACTACATGTCTTGACTTGGCATTAAACATGTGAGAGGTCAGCATCAATTAAGTACTTGCAATTAACGCCATGAAGCTGAGGTACATTTCAACTTTGCAAAGATAAAAGTTCTTAAAAGGGTAGAGTCATGCTTACCTTGTTTGGTCCCAATGATACTCCCATGTGGTTCTTCTGCATAAATTCCTGTATTTCTAAAATACAGGAATTTATGCAGAAGATACTGACCCTTATATTGAACTTACAGGTGGGGGTATCCAACAGTCACACCCATGCCATCACTGTTTGCCTAATAGCTAGTGTAGAAAGTAACCAACTCTTTACTAGTTACTGTAAAAACCAACAGAACTAAACCAAATAAGTAGCAAAATCAGCTATGGGATGGGCAATTTCAGAAATCATAGTAGCATCTTTGGAGAAGGCTTGTCTGTCACAGTTGTGTTTGCTGACACTGCAGAATAGCACAGGGCAACTCAAACGCATGTCACTGAAGTGCTGTTACCTTTCTGTATCTTATCCTGTTGCTCCTGGCACTTTTTTTTTTTTCCTAAAGCATCAAAGTTACTATGGAAACAAGCAATAGCATTTATGTAGATACTTGTGAGCCCCACCCATGCATGCCAGCTGAAGTGAGTCTCTGTCAATGGTGTCTACATCTGGTAGAGCACATCCATGTGGAAGGAAGCCCTGCAAGCAGGGCACAGCTGAGGGCAGAATGAGACTTTGCCGTGCACCACCCTAGGGAGCGGGTGTAGGAGTGGGGCCAAGTGCCTCTGCAGGGAAGAAGACTTGTAATTGCTCCTGCCATTGCTGACAGACAGGAGGTTGGTGGCTTTCCCACAGCTGAAGGAGCTGATACGACATTGGACTCAGGGGACAAGTATTTTGGACACACCACAGGGATTCCTTTAAGGCCAACATGGCATAAGAATTTTGTGTATTATGGCATGAGGACACTGGGTCTGTTTAATCTACATTTCCTTCAATTTTAAGACCTGCTGACTTTTCTTGCCAAGAGGATAGACTTCAGTAGTAAAATAACTAAAGGATAAATTTGCAGACACCTTTGTAATGTTGGAAGTTTGAAACTTGAGTGGATGATGGTAAGTAGCAGACATAACTGCTCTGAGTATTAAAGCATAAGGTAGTTCTTGCACCATTTTGTTTATTCAGGTAGACTGGGATAACAAATTGCATCAGCACTTTGACTTATAAAGAAGTTTAGTGATGAGAACTGAAACAACATAAACCCAGAACTGCTTGAGTTCAGAAGCTACAAAATTAGGGAGACAATTCTCTCTACTTAGCCCAAAACTTTCAAAAAATTATTAATTGGGTTTGTTTGCCCTAATTTTTGATTGGCCAGTCTGAGAACTTACAAAAATGTGAAGAGCTTGCCATTCAGAAAACACAGTTCACCTTCTGCAACTTGGTAATTATAAAAAATATCTCTTGCTGGACACATCTAAGTATTTAGCCATTACGGTAAGTAGTGCCATAGTAATGCAACTGAGCACTAGTATTTATTTATAGCACTCATTTTAAAAATGAATTCTGAAATGAATGCCCTGTATAAGCTAATATGTGTTTTTTATAGCCTTTAAAGGCACTCGTATGTAAATAACCGGTATAAGAAATTGTGTTCTTTTCTCATGTGCCCCTTTTTCTGTGTAATTTTTCCTTCTTCATTACTCAGAGGACAAGGAGGGATGAAAAGAATTATCATTCTTGCAAAATAATAGGCTGAAAAAGCATTATCTCTCAGCACTTTCCATAGAGTCATTGTCATGTAAGAAACTGGATGGGAACCATAATAACTTTCAATTCCACGAGCGGTGGTATTTTTAGCTAGAATGAGAGGACAAATGATGAATTCTAGAGAGATACAAAGCCCAAAGCACAACCATTGTGCTGCAAGCCACACCTGCTAGAACTAAGGGAGAACATAATAACAACCAAAGTTTCTACAGGTAGAACAGATTTCAGATGATCCTCAGTGGTGTAACGAGTGCCTTAAACTCCCTCCAAAAGCAGTGAAGTCTACAGCTAGGCCAGTGACTCTGTGGGACAGCAGGCAATGCAAAGCCGGGAAGTTGATTCTGAGAACGGCTACTGCTAGTACCTGATGGAGAGCAGATGGCTTAGGACACTAATCAGCTAATTGCAGAGCCCCAAGGCAGACACTTAGAAAATTCTGACATGGTGGAGCACCAAAACACCATAAGCATTACTGTTTATGCAGCACCAGCATTTGTAATAAGAACTACTTAAAAATGGGCATAATCCAAAAAATACAAGGGGCAGTTTTTCCACGAAAGATCTCCCACCCCAATTCAGTTTGTCCAGATGAAAGAATGACACTTTCCACTTGAGTTTAGGTCTGAATGTTTTAAATACTAATAAGGCTAAGTAGTATCAGCAGTCTACACTTCTCGTTCCTTTTTCTTCAGTCACCAGTTGTCTAAATCCAAGTGAAGAGAGAATAATCTGGAAGTTTCTGCAAATTTAGTGGGTTTCCAAGATTGCTTTCAAACCCAAGGTGGCTTTTGGACCAAAAATAATTTTTCTTCTGTCATCATTTCTCCACCTCTCACCCCCCCTTCTCATAAAGGCATTCTTGAACATCATGTTTATTATATGCACTGTCCCCAGAAAAGCTTCTGTCAGTTTATTTTGAAAGCGTTAGGTGCATATTCAAACCATAGGCTAGCTTTCCACAAGAAGTAATGAAAACATCTGTACTGGCTGCACTTTTCTGTCTACAGCAAGACATCCAGACTCAGATAATTTCAGTTTATCAAGAAAACACTTCAGAATTTCTTATTCTGGTCCCTCTAGCCTTATATGTGAATCTGTGCATCAGAGGATGGTTAAGGAAGACTATGAGATTCTTTCTGTACTTCATTCTTAGAGAATTTGTTCATCAGCATCCCTCAAACGCACAGCAAGAAGCAGCAGGACAATGGCCATACTGAACCAGACCAGAAGGTGCAGCTCTCGACAGCACCAGCCACGGTCACGCAGACAGAAGCGTGCTGGTAGGAAAGCACACAGCATGGCACCTGTCAGCCTGAGGCAGCCAGGAGAATCAGATCTTATTATCTTCATATCCAAATAATCTGCAACCACTTTTCAGCCGAAGTTTTAGTACCCAGAGTGTCTGCTAGCAAGGAACTCTAGTTTAGTGACGCACTCCATAAAACTATTTCTTCCTTTTTGTATGTCTTGTTCCTTGTATAGAAGGTGCAGTGAGCAACTTCCAAATTTCTTGTCGTTGGGATGTTGGTGAACAGCGTAGCCTGTGTTATCAGGCACGGCTGGGGTGTTGTCAGGAAGTACAGATATGCTGGTATTTTGCATTTTTATGACAATAAATCAACTTGTGAAAATTAGTTTTCAAAGCCTACATCCCTTGAAACTGCAAGTTTCCTGTCACAGAAAGTCTGGTACATATGTCTGAAAAGGAATTGGGGGGGGGGGGAAAAAAAAGCATCCATGAAGTTGAAGTTAGTATCGGGAAGATGCAGGATCTCCAACTTACCAGGAACATAGGAGACAAAATTACTCGCCCACTCAAAACATCTGCTTAGACGTTTTTTGCTGTGAACACGATCTCTCTGTCATGACTGTAACAGTTTCCAAGCTGGAAGGGGGGACTGTACTTCTGTTCTTTACCGCAAAAGCATGAGGTAATGCAAAAATTTTATGAAAATTATTTGATGGTCTACATGAAGCCACAGAGGTAGAAAAGAGGTTACTAAAGAATTTTAGGTAGATTTCTCACATATTCTTCAGATCAGGCTCATTCTTGCTGAGGTAGAACAATTACAATATAGGTTATTCTGTTTAATAAGTAGGTCACCACAGCATTTTGGTTTTGTCTCAAAAAGGTTAAAACAAGCTTTATTTTAACATACAAATCAGTTTTGTGTACAAGGCAAAACACACCCCTGTAGCAGTGGACATATTGGGTCTCCACAAAGCATGTGTAGCCACTTGTGCTACAGTAATCCTGAGATATGAAAAAAAGCCCTAAAAATCTTTTAAAAAAGACCAAAATATCTCCTTTTAATCACTCTTGGTATAATCACTTCCATTTCAGAAACAAGAAAAATACAATACAGTTCTGAGTCAAGAAAACAAATTCTCTACAAGCCAAATACCAAACATACTGGTCTAGTTCCCTGCTGTCATCCAGGTATACCAGCAAAAGCACTCGGTAAACAAATCCAGAGATGCAAATACACAAGTTTACTTCATTAACACCACAAAACATGTAGAAGAACAGTAAGATATTTTTGCTACCTTCCACTACTATTGTCTTCACAAACTATATGGTCAATGTGTCAATCCTAGACATCCTAGGAACATGTAAAAAAAATTCTCTACATTGTGTGTTGTTACTGGAAAAAAAAAATTAACTTAATTTGCTTCCATTCACCATGCAGTTATATGTGATATAAAAAGATTTTTAACAGCTTATAAAAGCAGGAGAACTGCAGACATTTACAAGTCCTGTCCATAATATTAAAGGCTACTTGAACACTCTCATTTTGCTACAAGATTGTATTTCTTATTAACTGACATGAAAGAAAAAAGTAAGTAGTTTTTTTTCCAAAAAAAAAAAAAGTTCAAGGTGGGGAAACGGTATGCATAAGGGTTTTAGTTTTACAACATATAAAAATAAGTTACACTATATATTATGGCTTTCTCATTTAGTAGAAGAGTGCCACCATGGATTTAAACACTAGATATTGTAACTACTTAACTCACCCTGTCCTCAGTCTTTCCTTGCGGAGTTTTAATGATTGTGTGAAGCGCAACAACCAAGTATTAGTGGAAAAATGAAGAAAGCTCCAGAACAATTTGAATAGCAAGAAGCACTTGTAGAAGTTGTCTTTCAGACGAATCTTTGATTGAAATTAAAATTTCAATGTTGTTTTTAAGGTAATTTAAAATTGAAGTTTTAATGTAATTTAATCTCTTGGCACAAATGAAGGCCAAGCCAAACCTCCCATGAACTTCAGCAGAGTCAGGACTTCATACTGAGCTTCGTTTCAGAAATGTTTACAGACAAGTACGATACCATTATGCTACTGAAGTAGTAACTTCTCATTAATTGTTGTTACATTAATCATACAACTAAGACACTAGTTAGATTTGGTATGCAGCTATCTCAAGAAGGCTACAATAATGCTAAACTGATGAGATTCAAAACTACAACACAACTGCTCGATACTGAAATATTGTCAACCATGATTTCAAGAGGCAGTGAGGGGGCACACGCGCAAAAGATGCTTGCGTCAAAGACTGAAAGACTGTGCTTAGACAATGCTACACTGTTAATGGCTGAGTAGACTTAGATGTTGAAATCTAAAGTTACATTCAAATTGGACAAGCTACGACAAGATTAAAATACACGGAAATAAAAAGATATCTTGTTTCAAAGCTGGAGCTGTAACAGAAATCTCACTGCAGTCAAAGTAGCATTTGCAACAACAAAGTTCAGAGCAGATAAGCACAAATTCCAGACTTTGGAATATAGTAAGAAAGATCATGGCACTGAAGTTAGGAATATTTTCAAGCTCTAGTTTTAACTCAGGATAGTAAGAATTGCCAGTTGAACAGAGTTAACCAAATACTGTACTTTCCAGCTCCTTACAATCAAGATTCCACATCATGCAGAAGACAAGCTCTCTCTCCCCTTTTTCTCCAGGTATCTGAAAGGCAAGCTAGAGTGATTGTTTCTGACAGTACTAAAATAAAGCAGCACAGAGAAAAGTAGGTATATCAAAAAATTCTTACAGAAAAGGCATCCGTCCTGGTTTGATTTTGTTTACAAAAAGGCACTTCACATATTGCTGAAACTGATAACATACTTATCCTTTTAGATTTTTCTGTTAGAAGGATGTATTTCAAGGTGGTTAGCGTGAGTATGCAAACATTCTTTACAGTGTTTATCTGTAACAAATTTTATAATTACATATACTATCTTACACCATTTATTTAGAAGCAAAGACTCATTCAAAATAATAGCAGGTCTTCATACAATATTTCATTGATAATGGATGATCTGTCATAAACAACACAGCAACTGTAGTGAGTACATGCTAATAAAATTAGCAGTGTAATTCTTTCAGAAGTGAGTCCTCAGTCTTTTGTTTTCCTCTCGCAGTCTCTCAATTTCAGCTACTAAGCTCTCATTTACAGAGTATCTCTCAAGTAAAGCATGCATTTCATTCTAGAGAAAAGAAAAAAGTCCCAATCAGTAGCTATACAGTTAATTATTCCAGTTGTATCTTATCCATTTTCATTTCCCTTTTGAAAATTAAATAGCCTAGATAATGCTGGTTTTAAAAACTTTTGATAAGTAAGATTTTTTTTCTTTCATGCTGATACACAGTATTTTGATCATTAATACATCAGTGACTATTTTATCAAAGGATATTTTACACTTCTTCACGAAGTGTAAAAGCATCTACTAATGCAGGTTCCATTAAAATGCTCAGTACTGAGACAAGGTCTTTTTAATGCAGATGAAAAGAACAAAGATTCATAAAAGGGTGAAGTCAAAAAACACAGGACATAGAGGTACTGCGTACATATTGAACTAAGTGAAGCTTTCTGTTTGAATTCCATGTATGTCCTCCTTACCCCAGCTCTTGGTTCTTTCCAAAGGACAGTTGAATTTGTTTCCCTTTTGTCTTTTTATAACTCCTGAACTATCAAATTTTTGATACCTACCCTATGCCTTTGTTCCCTTTGTTTATTAAGCATAGAACAGTTTAACAGATTCCAGTTCACAGTTCTGTCTCCTTCACACCCAATCCTCTCTTTTCTTGCTTTTAATAAGCAAAACTGATTCTCAGTTTTGACAGAAGAAGCCGGCATACTTTGGTATTACTAAAAATAAAAACTGAATATATCTCCTGCCATGCTTTTTGTACATACCAACTGCATATGAAACTGCTTGATCATCTCCACTTGCAAATTCACAATATCTCGATGGCATGCTTCTCTGAGGGAAGAATTGCAAAAGGACAATGCTTATTTTTATTTAAGAAGCTGTTATTCTCTCCAGTCCTCAGAACCCAGAATGCATTCCACCATTCCTTACTTTCATAGCATTGTGAAATATAAGTCTAAAAACCCTCAAGCCATGAAACATACACCTCTACCATTTATTTTCTGGAATACTGCTGTTATGACATTGACTTTCATAAGCAGCATTTTCTTGTGTGTACAAAAAGACTTAAGATCTTTTCTGCTTAGAAATATGTATGTGGTGATACCAAGATTGTTTTTTCCACTTATGAGCTGTAAACTTCTCTCCTTTTACCATTCAAAGCTCATTTTCAGTCCCTTGAAACACAAGTACCACAGAGAAAGGTATTTACCTGTAACCCAAGATACAGCTTTTCAGTATACCACTTTCAGCATTCTTTTGTACGAGGGCCCAAAACATCAGCTGTGATAAATAACACATTATCCTCAAACCTACAGAATGCTCCAGATTAATCTACATAAGCAGGAGCAGTGTTGTCCATGGACAGCTACTCTCTACACTACAAGAACCAAGCCTGGAATGACCCTTTGAACACTGCACTACTACAAGTGTTCCAAACCCTGAGGAAGAAGAAGAGAGCAGCTGACCAAAAAGCAGGCAGGCTCATACACTCTCCCAGAACAGCACATCACAGCGCAATGGCCTGAGACTGAACACTGTGCTGTGG
>NW_008595881.1:0-549 GCF_000691845.1 Merops nubicus
TTATTGGATATTCTGGGTGGAGAGGGCACAGTGTTTGGAATGTTTGAGATTCCAATAATAATAGCCTGGGGGTTTTCAACCAATGCCTTTTTGGTTTTTGTAGATTACAATATCCGATCTCCCCGGTGGGTTTTGGGAAATCTCGCGAGGATTTTCCCCCCGAGGTTTTAGGCTCTCGTGGGAGATTTAAAAGATAAAAAAAAACTATATTAAACGCGGCTCGGGTGGGGTTCGCTCTCTCTCTCTCAGGCATAAAAACAAACAAACAAACAAAACTCCCAAAAAAAACACAAAGAAACAAACATATATATATATAAAATATGGGGAGAGGGCGATTACTGAAAGGGATGATTACCACTCAGACGAAGGCTGATAAAAAAAACGTGGGCACCCAAACCAAGACTACACACAGGAATGCAATTGTTTAGACAGCTGGCTGCAACAAATGCTGGAGCCTGGTGCTTGATATGGAGGATGGTAATGACAACACCTGTGTTAGATGTGAGCAGATCAGAGATCTGATGCTCATGGTGGCAGAACTAAAAGAAA
>NW_008595882.1:0-34343 GCF_000691845.1 Merops nubicus
TAAAGGATTCTATGATTCTATATCCCAGCCTATGCCACTCCATTGATTATGAAGCAGTCATTTTACATGCAAATCTTGCACTAGAACGGCTGTAAGGAAGACTGGCAAAACTATCCCACTGCCGTCTACCTTTTCTACCAGAAAGAAAATTTAAATCATGAGAGTACCCCACAATTAGAACAGGGTTCCCAAAACGTCCAGAGAGATTGTGCATATCCAGACTTGGAGGCAGTCAAGATTGAGCTGGACATGACTGTCAGCAAACTGGAATCAGCTGGCCCTGTTCTGAGCTGAGGGATTGGTCAGAATACTTAAAAGATGTGTTCCAGCCTTACATGTACTAGAACTCTGACACTCTACTGGCTTCAGCCTGCCTGCTGCAGCTCTGTAACAACTCAGCCACACACACTCACAAAAATGACAGGTGGGAATAGTTTAATCAAACAGGAACAGAAGGAAGCTGTGGAAGACCAGAAGTGGTTTAGTGAGCTGCCCTGGTGATGGTGGTGCTAGGAAGGATTAGCACTAAATAGTTGCCAGCTGTAGGAGCCACAAACTATTTCACAAGCTTGTTCTAAAGCTCCATCTGAAATATGTGTAAGGTAGCACTGGATAGCAAGCAAACCAAGACCTGAACCCCAGTGTTCCACATCGCCAGACCGATACTCCCCCAGTTTAGACATCAACCAGTTGATGGGTGCACTTTTGTTATACCAGAATAAGCTTACTAACACACAGCAACTGTTGCCAGAGAACTCCCTTCCCCTTCATGTGCACAAATTGGCCATGAGCTGCTCACAATTTTGAGGATTTTTAATTCGTTATTCAAAATTATTCATTCCAAAATATCAGCAAACAAGCAATGGTCTGTAGCTTCTGAATGAGCTGTTTGTTGCCAGTATGCAGCATGGACTTCATCCAAAGCCTATTGATGGAAAATCTCCCACTGACTTAAAATAGGCTTTGGATTAACCCTGTTTGAGTGGTAGTATTAATTTGGATTGGAATTACAGGTCACACGGGATTTTTTTCCAATGTTCAGTGTTACTGCCAACTTGCTGGACAAAAAGAATATTTGTCTGAATTTTGATACAAAGAAAATAGAGAATACCCATTAATACAGCCAGAATGACTTTGTTAGAAAATCTCAGCTGTTCACAGAAAAGAAAATGGTAGTATCTGCCCAGATATAGCTCTTTTGGATTCACATTCACAAGGAGATAAGAGGATTAATGTTACAGAAAAGTGTGCCCACAGTACTTCTGTGCTGAATACTTGTGTGTGTTTTCCCTCCCTTACTGCTTAAAAAAAAAAAAAAAAGGAAAAAAAAATATGGACTAACACTGTGAATTAGTACAGATAGAGCTTATTTCAATAACGATCGAAAAATTGGGAGGACTTTTCCTTCCATTTTGGTGAATAAAGAGAAGTCTTTCAGACTCTCTAAGTAAAAAGATGTCTCTGTCTAAGTGACAGCAGTTGCTCCATCACCTCATGGTCCCTCCTCAGCAGAGAGGGGGGAACCAGGAAAAGGAGTCCCATGGGTTGAAATGAAAGTGGATTAATGAAACAACAAACTCAATACCAATGACAATATAAAGTATATAATATAAAGTTATACTCAACCCAGCAGTGTACGGTGGTCACAACAAATAGGAAGGTAGATCCTCTGGAGCAGAAGGAAGAGGAGTAGGGTCAGGAGGAGCCCAAGCAGAAAGAGCCCCTCTCCTCAAACTTCCCCCCTTATACTGAGGGTGATGTTAATGGTGCTGGACACGCCTGTAGCCAACTGGGGTCAGCTGCCCTGGCTGACTCCAAACTGCTCACAGCCTGCAGACCATGGCTGGCCCAGGAACATCCCAGCCACATCAGGACAAAAAATTTAGTATATCTCTTCAGATTACTGAACATGTTATATAAATAAACTACATGGCTGGTAAACCTAAGATGCCCTGAATTTAGGCTTTAGTTCCTTAAACCTGCAAATATTATATATTCAATTTCTTTCTTAGCTCCTCACAAAAAAAAAAAAACCTGTAAATCACACAATAGGTCATGTCTTTTCCTCTGTCCCCTGATGACCAAACACATAGCTTAAGTCCTGGTGTCAAATCAAAAATGCAAATTTTATCTCTTTTCAGGCCCTGTGAATTTTATTTTTCTTTCAATATAATGAAATATATAGAAAATAACCCCAAACTAAGGAGACAAAATATTTTATAAGAAAATTTGGAATTTAAGTTATCTGACAGTAAGAGTTGGACTTGATGATCTTAAAGCTCTCTTCCAGCCAATTGACTCTATGTTTCTGATTTCCAGTGAAGAGTCTTGCAAGATGGAACCAGCTTAAAATCTGCCAGTTCAATAACTGATGTTTCTTCAGAGAGACAGGCTTGGAAAGGGTCTTCGCAGCTGAGCAAGTGTCCTCCTCCCACATGCCCCTGAGTGCTTCCACCTCTGAGCTGACAGGATCAAAGAGTGGAGGCCAGAAACCAGGTGGAGCCAGGTGAGAAGGGAAGGTCCTACCACACTTTCAGGACAGAATTTTCGCTTCAACTGCTTGTATGCCCACTCTAAAACTGCCCTGGGAGGAGATTCCCACAGAAGGATTCCAGTTGTCAGTGTGTCTGCCATAGGCCATGCAGTTGCACTGTCCCAATGTTCCTCTGCAGAGCTGACCTTGAGTTTCTGGAGTGACTTCATCCCAGTTAGCTATTCTGTCAGCTCCATGAATCTCTCAGCATGAACAAACAAATCCACAATATATTCTACCCTTCCTAAGTTAATAAAATAATACACATTTCTCTGTCTTTTTTTTTTTTTTTTTAAGAGTACATTTTCATACTTTACTGATATTTGTTAAAAACAAGGTCCTTTCAGGTATTTATTTATACAGCACCTCACCTACCAGATGTTCTCTGTTGAGTCACTAGGGACACATTCATCTTCATGTGCTTCTAAACTTCTCTTATGATTCATGCCACATTTCAATCCAGCCCAATTTGGGTTTTTTTTTTTTTTTTTTTTTTTTTCAAGAATAAATATTCCCTTAGGTGCCCCAGTTCATGTAATTTCAATATAACTATGCAAACTGCAATAAACCATGTGCTGTACAATTATAAATAGCCCATTTTAAAAGCTAATTAACAACAACAACAAAATCTGGTTTAAAAAGATTTTCTACAAAAGCAAACATTCTCCAGGTTTGGGAATTGGTCAGTTTTTCATTAGCATTTTTCAAGATAGGAATTTTTCAATCTGCAGATTTCTTTTTCAAAAGAAAGAAAGAAGGAAAGAAAGAAAAAAGTAAGGAAAGTAAGGCAAGAAGGGAGGAAGAAAGAGGAAAAGGGAAAAGGGAAAAGGGAAAGGGAAAGGGAAAAGGGGAAGGGAAAGGGAAAGGGAAAGGTTGGTTTAGTAGACTGATGGATCCCAAAGTCATCAAGAACTACATTCTTTTAAAGACACTTTTTTCATTAATACAGTACAGTTTATCTTTGAACTAAATGCATTGAATTTTCTTTCCACACCCATAACAAATGTTCTACATGAAAAAAACCAAAACAAAACAAAAAAAAAAACAAAACCACAACAAAACCACCCAGCTTAAAGCTTTATCTGCTTCTAGCTATATAAAACCAATTTTCGTGTATTTCCTTTCACCTTAACTTGATCTCAGTACTCACAAAAATTATAAGCCTGGTTTCATAGCACAAGTTATACAGAAAGGCAAGAGATTTTACAGTAAGCCAATGCCCAGTATTGGAGAAGTATCTCCATCTTAAAGCACTCACGGTGTCTTACAACAAGACAGTATGTATCTCTATTGCTTGTTCTTTGCACCTGAGACTTTTGGCCAAACATTCTGGTTTTCTGGCTCATGAAAGTGGATCGCAATTTGAAAACACAGGAGAGCAGTTACATGAGGTATCTTTGTCTCTGTCTCTCCACTTTCTCCCCAGCTCCTCCACTTGAGTGGCCTTTCCAAGACAATGATGCACTTAGAGAGGTACCTCTCCCTGTTCCAGATAGGAGGCAGGTGCACTCTTCAGGCAGGTCCTGGCATATTTCATTTCTCCCAGCCTTTCAGATGGATTCAGGCTGCTCCTGTTGCCACCTGGCAAGATAAATGGCTTGTCCTTGGTTGTGCTTTGAGCAGGAGATGGCAGCAGAAGCAGCTAGAAGGAACTGGGGTGGAAGGATAAGATAGGTGTTGAAGAGTGCTACCCATTTATCCAAATATTTCACAGTATATTAATGCAGTGTGGTTACTTACCTGAATAATCATCTGATTACTCAGGACTATTAAAAATACGTGGTACTTTCATTTCCCTCTTTGTGAATAGGCAACACATGAAAATCCATCCCAAGCAAAGGCCAGATTGTGAAAAAAGCAACAGAAAGCAGTAAATCGTATCAGCTGATAGCAAAGGAAGCAAAACCATAGGGGCTGTATTGCTCATGGTGCTCACACATCTGTATGCAGCAGCCATTCCTATGTCCTTGAAAGATAATCTGCAAATGAAAGTTTTATTTTGGAATTCGAAAAGTGGGATTTATCTGTCTGAGAGAAAGCAAAAGCAAGACTCAACCAACTGTAGTAAGACAAAGGCTTCAATGCTGAATAAAAGACTGGAGGAGTGATCAGGACACGGAGTAACTTCCACTGGCACATCTTCAACGTTCCTACTGAGCCTTCTCTGAGGGAGAGACTCATGTAGCCTTCCAATAACATTTTTGATAGATACTGCAAAATAAATTGAGAAAATTTAGTGCACCAATTCACATTCCATTTAGAACTCCTAATTAAACATTTTCTATATTAATGCTAGTGTAAGACATTTGACTGCTGGACAAGCCCTGATAAGTGAACTGGCACTAAAGCATTTCATTCAGATGTTTGAAGTCAGGTTGTTCATTCCCTTAAAGCTTCATTAAGGTCATGAAGAACCTATGAAAAATACCAAATTAAATACCCTAAGTCTTAATGTCCATTTAATTTAAAATACTTCCGAGATGGGCATAACAATTTAATTGTTATAGTCTGAGCAAGAGGTCATGTAGATGAAATAGAAAACCAATGCCACAGCAATTGATAAAGCTGTTGACAGCAGGAAGGTGCTGGTGAGCACATCTGAGAAGATGACCTGATCACGCATGTGAACAACTTCTGGTGCAGATCTGTTGGTCAGCCATGCTCATCTTTAATAACCTCTTATTGCCCATGTGGCCTACAGAAACCATCTAACTGGTGTGAGCTCTTAATTGAACAGCATGCCAGCCTCCAGCTCAGTGGAACCATTGCTCCCTGTCATCAAGAAGTGTAACTCCAAAAACACCTCACAGGTCAACAGACTTTTAACAACCCACACTTACTTGAGTTATTTGTTGCTTGTATGTCACCACATTAACTTGGGGCTTAATCTCTCTCTCTTCAAGTAGATCTGCACTGGGAGGACTTATAGAATCATAGAATCCTTTAGGTTGGAAGGGACCTCCAAGATCATCAAGTCCAACCATTGAGCCATTAGGGCTCTAAAGTCCTCTGCTAAAACAGATCAGAATCTGTCAGGGTTGGAAGGGACCACAAGGATCACCCAGTTCCAACCCCTTTGCCATGAGCAGGGACACCTCCCACTAGATCAGGCTGCCCAGAGCCTCCTCCAGCCTGGCCTTAAAGACCCCCAGGGATGGGGCCTCAACCACCTCCCTGGGCAACCCATTCCAGGGTCTCACCGCTCTCATGGTGAAGAACTTCTTCCTCACATCCAGTCTGAATCTGCCCACTTCCAGCTTTGCCCCGTTCCCCCTGGTCCTGTCGTTACTCGATAGCCTAAAAAGTCCCTCCCCAGCTTTCTTGTAGGCCCCCTTAAGATACTGAAAGGCCACAATAAGGTCACCTCGGAGAGTTCTCTTCTCCAGACTGAACAGCCCCAACTCTCTCAGTCTGTCCTCGTAGGAGAGCTGCTCCAGCCCTCGGATCATTCTCGTGGCCCTTCTCTGGACACGCTCCAGCAGGTCCACGTCCCTCTTGTAATGGGGGCTCCAGAACTGGATGCAGTACTCTCAGACAACAGTCTAATGGGAAGCTTTGCACCTTTAAAAAATGAAGAATAGATGGGCAGCTGAGAAGATTTAAACCTTCCGACTTTGTGGGAATTGGATGAAGATGGGGGAATTGAGGAACTAGATATAGAAAGGTCACACTGAAAGTTTAGCTCCTCAATCCAGACTGTTTCACAAACGATGTTCCAGCACAAAGAGTGAGGCTGTTTGAGGTGGGTTAAGAAATTATTGTATTAAAAGAAAAAAATACTCCCTACATCCCCCCCCCCATACCCTCCCCAAATTACTGAAGTTTGCAATAACTATCTGAAATCAATAAAATAAGAAAGAATTGCTTTAAGTACAGGGTTTTTTTAACACGTATCTTACTTAAAGTGTCTGTTTGGACGCTGTGAAACTTAGTAAAACTTAGGGATAGTTGTTGTTTTATTTATATTTAATGGTACTAATGTTCACAATAAACATGTACATTTTTTAATGCAGCACTAACTCCTGAATAGAAAGCTCACAAGTGAAAGGCAAAAATATCAACACTTTTACATCTTTCTGTTAATGTCTGAGTAACTCAGACATCAACAACATCTGGTAAGAGCAGCTTCAGGGGTTAATGTAATAAACAGGCACGAAAAATGGACTATGTTATTCTTTGAAACTCTTACATCACACTTGGCTTACAGCCAAAGGATTTTAGTGCTTGCCATTATTATTTTATTTACACATCAAATCACTTCAATTTATAATTACACAACTCTGTATAGTCACATATATGTTTTTAATACATGGTGGAATTCTTCTGATTGACAATCTGTGAAGTGAACAGGAACACAACTCATTGCCCACATGCTGCCTACACACCTACTGCTGGCAAGGAAAACGGGAGAAGGACTAACACCATTTTCTGCGGAAAACACAGAAACTAGAAAAACTTCCTCCCAACTTCTATACTCAAATCATGTCTCCTCTTTATTCAGCAGAAGTGTCGCACAGTACACATATTCAGTAGAAAACCAGGCCTTTTGAATGTCATCTTTCCACTCTGAAGAATGCTGTTTTACAGCTGAGATGATATTTGTTAGATAAGAAATTACTGCACTAGTTATAAGCAAGGGAAAACACCAAATTGTGTCAACTTCCCCTCCCAGCTACTAAAGAAACACTGCAGAAAAGACATACTCTGCTTTATGCTGGTGATAGTATTCCTTATTCTGTAGCCACACCAGCTCGGATGGGGGATTGGAGCAATTTGACAATGCAAACTGGTACTTCCTCTCTTAAAAATACAGCCTCGGCTGGTCTTAAGGTGAAATAAAGATGCAAGCTATAAGCTTGTAAATTAAGGCAACTTGGCTGTTTAAAAGCAATATGAAACAAGTGACTTGAGCCATCTGAAGTTTTAGGCTTCAGGTTCCTCTTCCCTCTGTCAGCTTTGCTGAGGAATATTAGCCATGATTAATATTTCCCAGTAGAAGAAATTTATAAGACTTCAACTGTACAAGTGCAGAGAGAATTCATTACCTAAATGTTATAGCTTTCTTTATCATTGTTTTATTGTTGAAATATAACCAGCATTTTCAGTCAGCTAGCAATTCTCTTATCACTTAAGCCTTAGTTTTCTTTCCTCTCAGAGAATGAAACACTGCAAAAAAGACATATTCTGGTTTATCCTGGTGACAGTATTCCTTATTTTGTAGCCACATCAGCTTGGATAGGGGATTGGAGCAACCTGGTCTAGTGGGAGGTGTCCCTGTGCATGACAGAAGGGTTGGAACTACATGATCTTTAAGGTCCCTTCCAGGGACCTTTAAGGCCCCAGAGCTCAGTAGGGAAATGCATACAGCTCTCTCTCTTCCCATCAGAGGCCAAATCAATCAATGCCCACCAGCAGGAGGACCAGCAGCCAGATCACCCTGTTTGCTGTCAGTTAACAGCACCAGATGCAACCTGGATACAGACTGAAGCAGGGACAACAGGAAAGGTTATTTTCCAGATCTGTGGGTAACTCCACTGCCTCTGCATTAAAAATTGCACACAACGCAGTGATGTTAAGTTCTGATCTGTGCGTTGTGCCTGATATTGTGCATAAATAACAACAAAAGCAATGAATTTGACTTATTAAATGGAAATTCAACAATGTGAACATTTTCATGTGGTCTGTTAGACTTTCCAATACATCAATACCTGCTCTAGGAGGACTTTGACAGGTTTAAAAATCGAGGGCATTGGCAACAAATATTGTTAGCAGGGAATTTGCATTCATATCATACAAAAGCATTCTCACATAACCTCTTTTCCATCTAAACATACGAGAGTGCTTAAGAGGGCTGCAGGGAAGGATAGTGAGTATTCATTATTGCATCGTGGAGGCAGGGTACCGAGACAAAGTCCAAGTAGCTCAAGACAGGTCACAGGACACAGGCTCTACAGAACACCAGAGGCTCAGAGCTGAATTTTTCTGCTTTGCCTCTGAAGTGAACAGGTCTCAACAGCTGTTTGCTAGCTGCAGAGTAAATCCTCTGGGCTCTGAGCATCCTCACACACAACCTTTCAGACGCTCTGTGTATACAGTGTCAACTGCCTGCACTGAATTTCCCATCACCCAGCTATGAATCTTCCCACTGACTGAATCTAGAATTGATAAAAAATTATATATATCTCTGCACACGACTGGACTGAATTAAGCTTTTCGTAGCAGAAGAGAAGCTGTTTAAGCTGCTAGCATTCTATCATTCTAGCAGCTACATCAGTCATTTCAGGTAGATTTCCTGCTCAATTTTCCACATAAAAGCAGAATACACAGGCAGTCATTTTCTCAACTTTTGCCCATGATCAAAGTAGCAGTGATGATGTCAAATGGATAGGGTTAAGTTATGAAGTAACTCCTCAAGGGGCTTTTTGACTTGAGTTCATTTTTAAGTGCTATTAAAAAAAGACTTCTGGAATTTTGGGGTTCAGTTTAATGAAAGGATGACATTATCCCCCTGTCTCCAAGAATTTGGTAGTATCTTTTTAAAGGTGCCAGCTCTTGCACTTGAGTTAACACCTCCTCATTGCCTGCTGGGTCAGTTGCTTTTTGATTTGTGGTAGCATTCTGCAGAAGATCAGTCCCTCGGTTGCTGTGCTGATCTTCCACTCTTCTTCACCTTACTTCTTTCTGGTCTGGGGGATGTTAACCTTTAACTTTTGGAGGGCCATGATGAACGGAACGGTGCTCGTGGGTCAGTCCCACTCAGTCCTTGGTGTCCCCACTGGCATGAAACAGAATGTGAATGGCTCCAAAGGGACTTCCCACTTACCCTCTGCTTTCTCCCCAAAAGCTTTCAAAATTCATGTCATATATGAAAAAATGACTTGGTTCCAGTGATGCATTTCAGAGTCTGAATAAAGATTACTTTCTTTTGGCATATATCAAAGTACAAGTGATATACTTGGGCTGTTAAAAAACTTTCACCAGTACTCTATAACAGTGAAATAGATGGTTGTATACCATCAGTGACACATTATTATTTAAGAAAATAAATGCTCATCTCTTACAGACTTTCAAAATATTTGTATCCTGCTTTTGCACTGTATTTTAAATTCAAGCAGTGTTAGTTTCATTTGTATTTCTTCCATTCTGTCGTTTGGATTAGGAACACTATTAGAAAAATATCAAATATATGGGGTAGTATTTTCATTTTGTTATGATAAAGAGTAATTCCATCTGATTATATCTCATTCACCCCCCGCTAAAGGACACAAATCTGTTATTGGCATAGCATTTGCCTTGGTGATATAATAGGTCACTCTATTTTTAGTTCTGAGATGACCTACCAGCATAAGGAGCACCTTAAAAAAGGTTAAAAAGGCCACATGGTTGCATATTTAACTCAGAAACATTAAACTTGATAAAGTGCTGCTCCGTGGCTGAGTAAACAATACAGATACATATTTTCCTCTACGTACAATGGACCCATATGTGGATAATGAAGGCACTTATGCTGTCCAGAGTGTGAGTAATGAGGGCACTTATCCCATCCACAGAGCGCTGCTATGCTGCCATCTGGGACCCCTGTGCCTGGAAGCAGGGTGTACATCACCAGGCTGCCCACAGCACCCGGTGCTTTGCCCCCAGCAGTATCACCCCCCGCCAGCCAGCCGGCCTTCCAGTCCCCTAAGCAGCTTACATTTATTGTTTCTGATACAGAATCCAGCACCCTGCTTATCATCTTTAATTTCTCTTTTCCTGACCCGTTGACACTCACCACACTTGCACGGTGAGATCAAAAGTAGCCAATTGAAAAAAAGTACAAACCTATAACCTCTTGCGTTCCCAGGATTTTTAGGTTTTTGGTTCTCTGTGAAGTCTGCTTTCATTAGATGACAAAGAAGCATGGTTGATAGGGGAGTTTTGCAGCTTGCATTTCTAAGCTCACTTTAAAAATAATTTTTCAAAAAGGTTAAAAATATCAACTAAATTACTATTATTATTGTTAGGAAGTCCTAGCATAATTCATTTTTTAAAGTTCTGATGATTCTAGGAGAAAGTTCTGAGTCTGATGCCTGGCTGCACTTGTGCTGGATCTCCACTATTAAGAGTTACTATGAACTTACACATGAAAAAAGAAAGGGCACAAGGAATTTCCAACTCCACAACAAAACATTTTGTGTAATAAAACAACTCGACAAACAATTTCAAATAAAGAAGGAGGTCAGAAAACATTTGGGTTTTTACCACTTCTATTTGTGCAAGCAAAATGGATGATATTTCAACTTTTTACAGCCAAACTTTTTGCCATTGTTAACAGTTTTGTGTGACCAATATTAGTTATTTCCACTAGGCAGTAAAGAGGCTTCATCAGGTTCAGAACAAGATTAGATGCATTGAAAATTTTAACATATACAAACACACACCCCTCTCCCCCTCCATTCTAATCAGTCTTTTCCTACTCTTTGTGATAGACTGAAACTGCAAAATGAAAGTAAGAAGTGGAAGAGTAAATACAGACCTTCACTTGCCTCCCTACTGAACATTTAGGATTTCACTGTAGAAAAATCACATTTAATATTTGTTTAAAAAGTTATCCAGTATAAAAATAGTAGTTATCTTATTGTTGCATATATATTTTTAGATTAAGGTCCACAAAATTATTTTGTGTTAATCAAGCACTTTTAGAAGTCTACATAGAATTTTTCTCCAGCACAGAAAACTGAAAGAAGCAGAGCAGGTCTCCATGATAGCTATGTAACGTGCTGGAATACCTTGCACATTGGGTACCTCTGTCCTCACCCCTGAGAACAGAGAAGTCCAGATGGCCGCCTTGGAAAAGACAAGTCGGTTTGAAACTGATTAAGTTAGAGTCAAAATGTTGACTCCATCCTTGGAATGAAAATGCAGTGAAAATTATTTCAATCCTGCTAAGACTTCATCCCATCTACTGTCTTATATGCAAGAAAAGGTAAAGTCTAGCCCAGAATAAAAATAATTAGCAATAAGATTTACATGTTGCAGCCTCTTGGCCCCTTCTGGTGCACTGGTGAGGTGGCAGGAAAGCCATCACAACTATTTATTTTTTCTTCAGTTGGCTTCAAGTCATCAGTTGAGTTTGTAGGGACACGTTCTCAAAGGCTGGCTTGTTGGATCCACCTGCCAACCCTCACCTGGGCTTATTGAGACTGGGATTTCATATAAATGGAGTCGCACAGCTCCTCATGTGTGCATCTTAATAAAATGCCTTTCCCTCTCTATCTGGCAAAGACTCTCTCTTCACCCTGTTTCTTTGAATGCTGAGGCTGCAAAGAGATCTAAGCCCAGGAGCTGCTGACCATGCCTTGGAAGCCTTCACTAAGATTCAATGCCTGAATATGTGGCAGGAATTTTAGTGGTGCTGACTTAGGCAAATAAGGTATTTTGTATCTCACTCAGGCATAGCTCAGTATATAGCTGTCCAAATACAGGCACAGTAACATTTGCAATAAATGTGGTTGTGCATTTAATATTTATACCTTTTGGAAGCTAAAATGAAAACCTCACTGAAAAATAGTATCCTTAGGGATACATTTTTCATCCTACATGCACAACATGAGGTTCAGAAAGATAAATTAATATCTTTAGAGCCTAGTTTTGGTGTTTCTCCTCCTCATATGTTGTGGCTGAAACCAGTCACAGCTAAGATACTACAGCAGTATTTGGATTGTATGACTCAAGGCATAAATCAATGAATACAAATGAGTTTTTAAAGCATGATGGAGAAGAATGCACCTCTGTATGCATCACTTCCCAAGTCAAGGAGACATCCAAAGTCCTGCATCTGCATCTGGAATGGAATAGCAGCAAGCATCAGTAAAGACTCTGTGCATCCATACAGACTGGTATCTCTCAGACCTTTAAGATATGATATTTTCTTCCCTTTTTTTTTTTTTTTTTTTTTTTTTGGTAGAAAGCCTTTTAAGTTTTGTGTGAGAGCTTTTAAGTGACATTATAGGCATCATGATGGCTTTTACAGTTTGACAGTTGCCATGAAGGGTAAGTGAAAGAAAAGAAGGCTAAGGATGAGCCTTAACATTTCCAGGATTTAAAACCACAAACATACTGGGCACAAAGTCCAGCATCTTTACTTACGATATGAAGTGAAACTCAACATTCCTTCAGTCCATTTAACCTTCCTTGTCAATTGCATTGCTTTGACATTAAATTTCTCTGTTATTGAAAGATTACCTTTCAGACTAAGGACATCCACAAGTAAATGAGATATGTCTTCCTTTGCTTTGTGAAATCATTCCCTTGTCTTCATGGAATACAGCCAAGGCGTGTTTGTGATAGAGATGATTAATGCAGAAATCAAGTCTAATGTGAAAAGCCCTGGGAACAGTTACTTTATCTTTCAGTCTTTACTTTCTGTTGCACCAGGAAAGGTGTGCACATACTTCCTTCGATGGGAACCAAAGCCCATAAACTGTTATAGTAAATTCCTTACTGCTGGGAAGCTTAGATGGACAACCACACATAGCATCATCTTGTTCATTAATCAGAGCTTTCAGCTGACTGTGATTATAATGCCTCAAAATCCCAGCTATGGTCTTTTTCATTCCTTCAGTGTCATTCAGTTTAAAATGGACGACCACTGTTTTGGGAAGATTTCTGTTTCACTACACTAGACTAGTACTTTCAGTCCCCATTGTATGCCTTTGGAGAATGCTTGATTATCTTGATCTTGCAGCTTCTTGCACTGAAAGCAATAAATGTTGTAGTCATTTATTATTAGCAATGATAAAAGCTTTATTCTCCTCATGACAGGTAAAAAAAAAGTTGCACTTGTTTATGATTTTGTGTTTCTTAAGCCTCATGGTTCCAAGGAGAATAGGTCAAAATCTTTAGGACAAAGCACAGTTTGTAGGTCTGCTAAAACAAGTAACAGTTAGAAAATTATTCTTCCGCTGTCTGTAACTCCTGCCTATAAAAAGCTTCTGGAAATAGAGTGGAAGAATCATGGGTCAGGAATTAAAGAGTCTGATTTTCTTTTTCCTGATCCCATGTTAAAATCCAAATCTTTACCTTTAAGCCAAATACATAATATTTGGTTGTGTTTTGTTTTGTGGTTTTGTTTGGGTTTTTTTTGATGTTTGTTTGTTTGGGGTTTTTGGGGTTTTTTTTGCAAAGGACATTCATTAATTCTGCTAGCAAATCAGCAATTTCTTCATAACTGCCCAATCTGTTGTATTCTGTGCCATTTACAGACATGACATTGCCTGCTACTTAGGTAGGTTTTTGAGAGTGCGCTGGTGAATCTGAACTTCTGAAACTTAATTGCCACTGGGGTAATTTAAGGTAACCCTCCAAACTTCTCCTCCTCCTTCTTACCACAAAGATTCCACTTGCGGCTGTGTTAATCTTTGACTTCCCCTTTGGGAGAAAAATAATACTTGGGTTTCATATTAGGCCATAATGGCGATATTGAAAGGAATAGTTCAATAAGCTTTATTAGGAAACTCAGAGTAAGATTTAATGTATTATTTACAGATGTGACTAATTGAGTAGGATGTACAGAGAAATTATTCTGATACAAAATAACTATATTATAAGCTAAACTACACAAATCACACACCAAGGCAGCTGGGTTTCCATTATATATTTACACACAAGCAATACATGGCATTAAGTAGAAAGGCTGAGGCTCAACTATTGCTGGCAAAATATGGATACACTGCATTTCATAACTTGACCATTATAAAAAGGAAGGGACTTGTTAACACGAGTTTTCTCAAAGCCTCATAGAAGCAGTTTATACATAGTAGCTGCAGGTTCCTTCTCATTGCTCCCTTTTTGACAAATACTTTATTATGCTAAAACTCTGCTACATATTGGATTTGCATTATGCTGACTGTCTGAATTCTCTCACTCTGTTTCCTAAACATTAATTAATGCACTACTGGAAGCTAATGAAAAGTATCCACTATTAGCAAACAGAAAATAGTTTACCTGAAACAACTGGCTTTGAATTCTTCCTGAGTATGATCCTCTCAGAAATTATGATGTTGATGGAACATCCTGAGCAAAAAATTAAGGAAGATAACTAACAAATAAAACTTTTTCTAAATACACTTTAGAACATTGGTTTCCACTTGACTCCTGCTTGCAACATTCCTCTTCAGATGTTTTGTTTACACAAATACTTTAACAAGACAGTTGCCTTGCAGGTATGCTTCATTAAAATGTCTTTTAAGAAAGTTTTAGAAATTACAGATTTTAGAAATTCAGTAACCAACTGAAATGGGAAACAACATATGCTTCACTACAGTCTCAGTTAAAAGCATTTAATATTGACTCTGTTCAATGAGAAGGAAATGTCTTCTACAATGAAGTCTGTACAATCACTGAATTCTCAGCTTTTCACTGAGTTTCTTGACAAGCAAACTACAGAGCAGATGAGTATGTATTTGCCACAACTTGGAATCACAGATGAGAAATCACAGAATGCCTAGTTCTGTTCAAGAATAAAATGTGAACAGGAAAGGAATAAGTTCTGAGTTTGAAGTGCCCCTTTTCCCAGTGGTAAAAATACCACAGCTTAAAAAATGATCACTAGAGAATGTCAAACATTATGAATACAAGTATTTTCTCCATGTAATCACAGTTTTAGCTTCTGACACAAGGGCAGGACTGTTCTGTTAGAAATCTGTGCCAAACTTATGTGCTGACTTTGCATTTTAAGCAGCATTAAAAACAGCAGATGTTTTAATGCAGAAGTTAGCTTTCTGTGCATAAAATCCACACTAAATGAATGCTAAAGTTTTTTCAATGAGCTGAAATTAATTAATGATACTAATTGTCTTAAATTCTACTGTACCTGGGCATAATAGTGCAAATGAGGTTATCAAAATTCAATTAACTTCATCTTTTCATGGTACGTTATCCCTTTGATGACTCTAGATCACAGTTTGATTTAATGCTCTTGGTGATCACTAAGACTAAAAGTTAAAGAATGCCATATGTGATCAGAGTTGAGGAAGACTTTAGGAGGTACTTTTGTGAACAAAATAAAAGCTTTGTAATTTCAAACCATCCTAAAACCAAACCAAACAAAACAATATGGAGATTTTCCATTGTACCACAGGAAGGCATACAAGTATTAACATTTGCTTTGTCAGTTATAAAAGTGAGATTTTTTTCTGAAAAATTAATTTCCAAGTGCTTCCCTGTTTCCAAGGGAGTCACTTTGAAGAAAAAGAATGCAGATTATTGAGGCAAAATACAAATGAAACTTTTTGCATCTCACCTATGAAAAATCTTCTGTCACTGCTGAGGAAAGGTAGAGGAGGTTACAAGTTTTTAGTCCTTTAACTTCAGGCAAACTGGCTTTGGTTTTTTTTTGTTCATTTTTTTTTAAACTCATTTTATTAATTGAATACTTCTGCTCCCATTCTATCCCCCAAAAATTATTTATGGCATTGCAACTTAAAAGAGGGAGTCAAAGCCAGCAAGTCTTCCTCCATGTGGTCTAAAATTCTTCTTCCTAGCAACAATTTTCTTTTTAAAGAAGGTTACAAAAATTAAGTGTAGTAACTTTTAATGAGATATAGCATGTGGTAGAGCATTTTCTGCCTTCAGAATTTTGTCTGATTTCTCACTGTGAATAAACATCAGTCCTCTACAAATCAGGACAAAGCTTTATTTTCAGCTCTTTGGAGTCATACTTGTGGGAAGATACAGAACAGATATATACAGAAGACAATTTTTATTGAAGACTTGAAAAACAGAAGCTTCATTTAAATACTTAATTGCAGATGTAGGAGAACCATTTTTAGGATTCCCTGCCTGAAATACCATGTATTTACACAGGCAAATTAAACATCTGTTTTCAAATAGATACATGCTGGATAAGAGGACACATGAAGCTTGCACCACAGGACAATTTATTTTGTAAAAATTATGCCCTGTTAGATGGACAATATGGCCCAAGTTTCAGTGATCCAGCAGGAAGGTGATGCCTATTGATTATATACAGTGTTTGACTCCCTAAAGCTTTAAAGAATTCCAGATTTCTACCTTTTCCTTTCTTGCATGACAGGAGACTATAAACTCACTTAGGCTACTTCTGTATTTAAGAAATTGTAGATTAAATATTTAACTAAGTACTAGTTAGTGAGCAGTAGAGAAACACATAAAAAACCTGCAGATTTTTAATATGTACCAAATGCAGCATATGGTATGCAATTAAATATAAATAGTTACTTAACATTTACAGTTTTAAGGATGCTTAAAATTTTATTACTCTAGAGATTGTTTTTCTTCCTTGGGGTGGGGGGAATTCAGTTAAATCCAGCTTTCAGCTACTTTGCTAGAACCCTCTTGTTCCCTTTGACCTGAATAAAAAAAAAAAAAAAAAAAAAAAAAAAAAATCAGATGATGCCCATATTTATGAACCAATCTTTCAGCTATTGAAATTATAGGGGAAAGAGAAAATTGGGGCAAAAGTAAACATTAGTTAAAAGAGCTGCAATGGACAAGATGAAATTTTTTGTGCTGCTGCTGACTGCCAGAAGAGTCCTTGGCATGATTTTGCCCTGGGCTAGTTAGTCCTGTTCATCCTGTGGTGGGCTCAGGAGGTGGCACAGAGCTGGCCTCAGCAGACAACATGAATGTAGCAGTACAGAGAAGATTCCTAAACGTTTGTTATTTACTGGTGCTGTCAAAGCTATTGCAGTCAACAATTAAATCCCCACTAAGCTCAGAGTAGCAAGGATTTTACCCAGAATACTTTGCTTCTAAGGAGTAAACCTAAGCGATAGAGCTCATTAGTCTTAATAAATTAACATTTCTTTGTGGCTGGTCTGCATAGAGTGAACAGTGTAGTTTATCTACTTCCTTATAGGCCACAGAAGAAAGACATACAATGCTGCTTTACGTACTGTCTCCTGAAACCTTGGTGAAAACATTCACATTTCTAAGTCCTAAAATAGCATAGTGAATTGCTGTTGGTTTAAGTTTTCTTGTTTGGGTTTTTTTAAAGGAAGTGGTGTACCTTAGAATAGAATTATTTCTAGAGACATGTCAGGAATCATATTTTGAAATGTCTGTCAGCTTTTAAAAATGAGCTATTGAATCTTATTAAGCTGTCAAACCTATGACTATTATGTTAACAGGTAACACGATCTTACTGTAAATCAGTATTTCAGAGTAACAGATCTCAGCCAGGCAAAGAGGGAAGAAAAACAATAGTTTGCAAGCTTTTTTCTCTGACACTTTGTCCTCTCCACTTCCACAGTGCATTGCATCTCCCTGCTCTAAAAGGCATTGAAACGCTTTACAGGCAGTGTAATATGACCTAGGAAGCTGGACACAGAAGGAAGTGAGGATGGGAAGAATGGAGAAAGTACTTCCAAAGTAATACTTTCAGTTTTCTTGCAATTTCAACCAAGAGTCAACATTTTCTATAGGAAGCAGCATGATTCACAAGAGAGTCATTCAATCAAAAAACAACGTATTCGTACTAGTTTTGACTGAAGACTTTAAGTAAACTCTAACATGAAATTCAATGATCTCAGGAAGGGTGACCTTTTATCGAGATTAAAGTTTTCTCCTTCAAAAATCCAGAGGTACACACTGCTGGAAGCAAAACATAAGTGTGTTCTTTGACTACAGACAGAATCACAGCTGAATTTTTGTCTAAAATAGGAAAAGAACTTTCAGGTTTAGTTTCTTTAGCAGTGAAATTTCTTGTCAGATATATTAAGATAGGTCATTTGATCAATAAAAATAACATACATAAGCATGACCTTGTATTCTATCTCCCATTTGCTCATGCCTTCCCAGTGGGAAAGAATAACTGACATCTGGAACAGTTTTCAAACTATTTGATGTAACCATTTTCAAAAGAAAACTTTCTGAATAAAATAATTATTCAATCAATTGAAATTGGAGTTTATTAGTAACAGCTGACTTGTATTTCTGGCTCTAGCTGAAAGCAGTGCTCTGATCCCTGCTACCTAATGATCTTCAAAGGATGCCGTAAACACAAAACATGTATAATTTATAAACAGTTTGGTCTTTGCTGTTTTGAATATGTAAATAGTTTTCCTACTACAGATTAGCCTACTCACTAACTTGTTTTATATTTCCCTGTATCCCTTCAGGACGCTTTATAGGGAGTAAGCAAAATTGGCAATTATAGAGCAAGTAGGCCATGGCATGGACCACAGATTGGCTGGGACAAGTGTGGTGGTCACTGCTGAGTCCTAACCAGAGCCTCTGGCTTTTCTTTCTCCAGAAAGCCCGGAGTGGAATGGTGCATGGCAGGGTCTCCCTGAGGACTCAGGATCCTGGAAAGCCCCTCGTCCAGTCATTTGGATGTAGACGCCACCATTCCCTTAACTCACAAGGCTGCTGTGAAACAGAGGCATGAAAGACTTAAGTTGTTTGGACGCTACAGAGAAAGGAGCCAGGCAAGAACCAAAGGAGAAGCACACGTTAGGAAACGGTGCACTGTTTTGAACGAATTTTCATCAGTTATTATTCCCACTGTCCAAAGCACTTCATGCATTTTATTTCAAAAATTAGAAAAACTACTTCATGTGAAGTATCTTCAAATTATTGCTTGAGATTTTCTCACACGGACCCCCCAGAGATACATGGAAATTATAGATAGTAACAGTTCCTTCCTATGACCAACCTATTTATCACATACTCTGCCAAGCACATCTGGGTAATTTTCAGTCTTGGCTACATGAAGGAAAATGAAGCTGGATGCTTCATATAAATGAGTCAGTTTTTCCACCAGTTGACTATGTGACTGTCTCAGGGAGCCCTGATCATGGTCAGTTAACTCTGCAAACCATCTTGTGTGCTTGAATGCGTATTTACCTTTCAAACCCTGGGCCAGTATCATGAAACCAGATGGAAATTCTTTGAAAGTACAGGATGGAGTGACTCCAAAGCCAGTGCCCAATAAAAGATGTTCAGGGAAAAGAGAAACAGTTGAATTGTATTTTTCCAAATTTGGTATGATTTATTCAGTATTTCATCTTATCACCATATACATATTCCTTATATTTTTCTATTAATTAGAAGCAAACCACTAACTTGTTATCCCACTACTAAAAAACCCCAACATCTCACCTTGTCTACTAATTCTGACATAAAGTTAGTTCTTCACACATACTCTATTATCAAAGCACAATATAAAATGTTCTGCTTGGAAAAAATAAGTACCAATACATTATAATCACAGTATGTCCCTTCCTTAGTTTATACTCTATAATGTTTTCTATTTTCTGATCATCTGTATTTATCAAAAGTTTTCAACAAGGAAGTGTTTAACTAGAATAATTAACTAAATAAGCACTTCACTAACAATGTAATTCTGTAGACATAATTATTCTTCCTTTCAATACTCCTTACAGCAATTTTGTGGTATCAAGAATTGTACCAAAGCAACAGCTGTGGCGTTAGCTAAACCTTTGTTCCATTTTTTTATTTAGGCTGCTGTGTTCATTTCTGTATTTCTAGTATAAACCAAAGACAGCTGAAATATGAGCTGTGTGTTTTTCAATGTCTGTGCAAAGAATCTAGTGCTGGATGAAATCTCTAGGTTAATATCTATGCTAATAGGTGTGCTACCAGGCAAAAGAAACTTGCCTGTTATAAAAGGTAAGTCTGCCTCCATGGTCTATCAGAGCACATAGCAAGGGCTTGCTTTTACGCATTGAAGACAATAAAACAAGGAGCAGGCCTAAAATAAAGCTCATGGCAGTACTATGATCATTCTACCTGAAGAAGTTTGAAATGTGAACTTCAGGTGTGTGCAATAGGCATCACGGACCATAAATGGAGATTATCTTCATGTACATTGGTATGATTCTCACATTACTGCTGTGCACAGGAAAGGCAAGAGGCACTGTGACCAGCTGTGCTAAGAAAAGTGGATGAATAAAAAACCACATGTGGCTAAGCAATGTATTACGTCAGTGCTGCCATTCTGTAGGGCAATTCCAAGCTGGACTCTAACCATATTCTAAACTGACTTTTACAGGAGCTAATAGAGTCCTTTATCCTACCTAGTGTGCAGCTGGTCTCTGTGAGTACATTCCTCCTTACTCATTAAAGTAACACATTCCACAGATCATCTTGCAACTTTATCAGCATCGTTTGTTCCAGACACAGGAGTGCACTTGTGGCCATCCCTGATGGACTTCCCTTTGCTTCTGAAGTAGATACATAATGTACTGACAATGTGTGCCTGAAGCCTGCAACTTTCTTGCCACTTTTGGCAAGAGCACTAGTGTTCAAACATTATAAATCTGTGTGCTAGATTTTACAGAACAGAACATTCGAAAATGATCACAGTAATGTGGGCCAATTTCAGCTCTGGTTTTGATTAAAAATTTGATAAAAACCTTAGGAAAACGACAACATGCTTCCATAGATAAGTTCTGCAACATTTATATCCCACTTCACTGCGTCGAGTTTATTTGGAGTCTATTTGCTTTTCCTGGCCACAGTTTAAGTGCTCAGTAAAGTTACATTCTCTTACTAAGTGCTGACTGTTTTTCCCTAGATTAATAGGTTTTGGTCATCCAGAGAGATGAAGTTTCTGAAAAGGCTAAAATATACTGAACCGAGTAACATCACAGATACCGGCTTTTGTCCTTTTCTAGTTTAAAGAATGCCAAAACAGAGCGCTGCCCAGATCAGTGGCCTAAGATTATTTCATTCTTTGTGCAATTTCTTATGAGCCTTCAGGAAATACCTGGGCAGATTTCCTAATGAGGATTGTTAAATCTGCCTTTCATGAAGCCCATGAAGACTTGACGCTGTAACTTGACCCAGTAATGAAAATGAAAGGCTAGTTCTGAATGTTCTGCTGTGATAAAGAGCTGAACAAATTCAATTTTTCCTTACCTTATAATTTAGCAAATTTTGTGATTTCTCAATGATTAAATAATTTTATATATTTATTCTGTGCTGTTTAACTGATCACATGTTATTAACAAACTATGAAACAAAAGTGTAAGATTTGTACCGCCAGTGCCAGAGGATGCTGATCAGTACACTGCAGGTTAGATAGCTTGAGAGCAAACTACTTAAACACCCAATTTCAAATTGTTACCATCGTATTACTGTCTTAGTGTCACCTGGACATGTCTAGAAATGTTAGAGTAGTAACATTATATTGATGCTTCATCACTGCATGCTCCTTGCATATTCATTTATCATTTACTTATCTGAAATCATGATCAGGTCAAAAACTCCATTGTACATTTCAGCCAGACATTGGTCATCATGCCTGCCTTTCTTTCTTTAACAAGAGCAATTGTGCATAAATATAAAACAGACACCAATACAAGAATACTGGCAGGACAGCAACTATGACTCCATATTTGGAGAGAGTCTCGATAAGGAAAAACACACTGGCAATATTGTTTCATTTGCATTTCAAGTGCAGGTTTGAGGGTACAGTCAGTGTAAACACAACTATCATGCACAAATGTTTTTGGAAATAAATCTGTAGGTTATGTCCTATTCCTTCTCTCAATATTGTGGTCAAAAATTGGACATTTCCAGAAGACAGAGCACCTGCACAACAAACACCTCCCAAAAGGCTAAAAGAACTAAGGATAAATATTTCAGGCACACATACCTACAAAATGAAAGTATTAGCAAGAAAATATCTGCCACTCTTGCATAAAATATACCAAGAAGCCCTCAGCACACCCCTCCTAGTCAGGGGACTGAACAGTCACAGGTTGATACTAAAGAGAATTAGGACATCCAAGTCACAGACACCAGCACATAACACATCCTGTATTGTTGCCACAGCAGCTTGTACACAGTAGAAAGAGCATTTGCAACCAGTTCTATGTACTGTCCAGTATGGCAGGTGCTCAGTAAGCATAGTGCGCGTGGCACAGTCTAAACTACTGAAAGAATGACCATTCCTTCTTCCACCCTGGCCTCCTGCCTCATTCCAACGTCTGTCCTAGCCCTACCTGCAGCAAGAAGACGACATTGTGTTTCCATCTGAATGACACAAGACTTGTGTGTTAGCATTTGTAATTCCCTAATCAAATCTCATTTTGTTTGTCTGGATTGTATAACAACATTTCGGTGGACAACAAACACTTCTCAGTAACAGTAAAGTTACTTCACACACATTTGTGGGGCCCCAGACTGGCCAAAGAACTGCTTTAAAGTTACAGCAAATGAGGTTGTACCTCTGTCTGCTTCTGTGGAAAGGTTTAACAAGGTAGACTGAAAATAATATTGGAGAATGTGGGCTGTAATGATTTTTACCTGGTGGGGAGTTATTCATCTGAATGTTTTATCATTTTAAACGTTACTTGTGGGCAGGGAATGTTCACAGCTCTCCAAGAACTACGTTATGTCATCTGCCATGCTCTATAAACAGATTACACACACCTCATATAAACAAACCATGGTTAGCTAATTACCCTGAACAAAAATACCCACACAGAGGAGAAAATGAATTTCAAAATTATTAGTTATATAAATTTCAGTTTCACTTCAACAACATATTTGCAATATCCCCATGTGTAGCTACAGATTAATAAAACTCACTGTAAGATTACCACCATTTAGCTGGTTTCACAAGTTCAGATTGTTGTACAGAACCATGCCATGTTGTGAATTCAGTACAAACTACATTGGAAAGCATGACCTAACTTGGCAGGGGGGACGTATATGTTGTAAATAGATATTATGACAGGTGTATCAGCTACTGCCAACAATCAACTTCAAAACAAAAAAGTATCAAATTAGTATGGTCATAAAAAAACTGGAAAAATTTTAAATAGCTTATTAAAATATTCAGGAAAAATGTTTTATTCAGAGGGTCTTTTCTCATTACCCATATTATCAGGTAAAAAGTTAAAAGGAAAACACCAAGCCAGGCCAATGCTTTTTACTCCTTTTTTTTTCCAGAAGTTTTGAAGCTCATGGTAATAAATTCTTGTGGAAGAAGGGAAAAAAAAAAAAGTTTAAGAGCACTATAATTACTTTTTGTCAAGTAAGAGAGCTCAAAGAAACCCAGCATATCTCTGCCTTGGTTATGTCTTCTTTTTATGAAAATATTAAGTTTTCAAAACTTATTTTGACTGCAGGAGGTTGAAATAAAAATCACCATAAGAAAAAAAAATTAAAAAAAATAATGACATGCACGGAAAATGGTAGAATTTTCTCTAAAATCAGGTAAAAGGCATGATTGACTGGACAGCAAAATACTTCTGAGTTCAGAAAGGCCACAGAAGAGATGAAGCAATCAACTAGCAAAGTTAATGATTTTAAATACATACTTCCTAATGCCAACGTAAAACACTAAATTCAGCAAACAACTTAACTAATGTAGATACAACCTACGAACGGTTCCCATATGTGGTTCCAGACTATGTGTATACTGGGTAGTATATTTATTCCAGTGGCAAATAAAATCTTAATTCAGCAACCCAGTGGTTTACCAACAGGGCATGTGTGGATATCCAGCTTTTAAGAAAAACATTCTTAGTGGTATTCATGGCCACATCACATAGCCCTGCAGACAGAAAGTCCCTCATGACTTTCCTAATACAGAACTCATGGGATATAATAATCATTTGATTTTGTGACATCTATGGCAAAGGACTGGTTATGAACTGCTAGAAGTTGCTCAAGTACCAAATAGACATCTTTGACATTCTCCAACATGTATACATATCAGCCATACATACAGGTCATACACTCCACAGATTTAGTATAGTGTAATGTGTTAAAGCTAATCATAACAAGAAAAGTGTCAACATAGAACACTAAGGTCTTATTTTATTCCAATTATAGTTACTAAATGACATTCCATTCCTATTTCTACTTCAGCTCTCATGAGAGCATTACACAGGATAAGCGTTGCACTGAATATGAGGTAATGGAGATATTCTCAGTTCCAAAGGTTTGTTCCATATTGTTATATGAGAAACTATTTACAAATATGTAAGAAAATACATGGGAATTAAAACAGATGGAATCAATGAACATGACCTCCTGCTAACAGGCCATACTAAATCCTGCATCTAGTCACATGTCCACGCTTCTAACTGCTTTGCTTCCCTTCCCCAGCTGCTCATTTTCTACGGTAAACATATAGTCTGACTTCTAATCATAGACTGCTTTGGGTGAAAGGGACCTTAAAGATCATCTAGTTCCAACCTCCCTGCCATGGGCAGGGACACCTCCCACTAGAGCAGGTTGCTCAAAGTTCTATTCAAACTGATCTTCAACACATCCAGTGATGGAGCATTCACAATTTCCCTGGGCAACCTGTTCTGATGTCTCACCACCCTCATAGCAAAAAACTTCCTTAAATCTAATCTAAACCTATTCTCTTCCATTCCATTACCCCTCATCCTACCACTACAAGCCTTTGTAAAAAGTCCCTTCCTAGCTTTCTGCCAATGTTTTTCTAATGTTATCCAGGAGTTGTTTAAGGGTTAAATCACAACCTTTTCTTCTCCATAAAAACAAGGAAATCTCCAAGCAACTGACAAAAATCTTCCTAGCAATTGTTATGTTCAGCAGAAACAGCTGAAAGCATTTAGTTTATGAGCCAGTACTCATCTTCAAAGGCTTCATTCTGCCCAGAGAAGAATGAACAAGAGATCAATTAAGATCTCATCCAGCATGCTAGTAACAGTGGGAAACATACCTCACACAAGACATGTAATCTTGGAATACATCCTAAGCAAACCAAAGTGTCATTTTCACTTTCTTACCTTTCATAGACTCTACAGATGCTGCTTCAGACTGAGATGACTGATATTGGGAAACCTGAACAAAAAGGACTTTTGGGAGCTCAGTTCTGAAAACAGAAATTATATGCAACTTACCAGGTTTGTAATTATTTAGCACATATTATGCAGGTGATAGATGACCAATCTTTTTAGCGTGATGTCGTTCCCATGCAAAACTTGTAGCATATGGAGCAGAAAAACTGCACATGGTATATACTTGCCTATTTAGTCCTCAAAGCAACTCCATCAAACTATCATTTTTATAATAAACATGGAATTAATTATAAATTTATAAGATTTCATAGCAAGGGTTATGTAAGTATTTTCAGATTAATAAACAGTAGTTTATTAGGTTTATTTATAACAGGTTTTCATATTTTGTTTAGAATACTCCAGTATGTTCCATGAAAAAACACAGCTCTCTTAGACATGGCCCTAAGCAGAAGCCTGTGAGCTGAGCTCGAATCATCCTAAAGATGAAAGTTTCTCAGTTTTAAGGCCACCTTGACTCTCTACTAAGGTACAGATAAAGATTCTTACAGTGGTGAGAACTTTTAAAAAGAGACTTGGTGTGAGCAAATCACTAATTTTAATGTAGTCAGGAGCTGGGTTTCTTCATGGAGAATAATAGAAAGAGCCTTTGATCCCACTGGTTTTCTACATCAAATTCTGAACATTTGAAAAAGTGGATTGTATGTTTTGGGGGATCCATTTTATGGCCACTATAAAATCTCTTATCCCAAGGTCTTGAGACCAAAAGGACTGATTAAGAAAACATTGAGCTTGCAACAGCGGTCCTTATAAATCTTAGTTGCAGAAAAAAAGAGCAAAGGAAATAAAGAGACAATGAACAGAGTTTAAGACCAGGGGAATAAAAGAAAGTTTATTTAGAGGAGAATCACTACCAGGCTGGTTTGTCTTGAATATTTGTAATCTGCAAAGAGGCTGTGTTATGCGAGGTGAATACAGGGTGATACTCCTAAAGGGAGTGAGAACACTGCAGGGCTTGCTCGTGACTCTAAAAGTACCACTTACTGGGGAGTAATACTTACAGCACCATGTTACAGTTCCAAAAGTGCCTACCAGGAGTGAAAGCAAACAGCCCAGTAGAACAGAATGCACTAATGTGTATAACAGGTAAATTATGCTTGTTTGCAGGTTATTTTGTTACTTTAAAGCAGTGAATAAGTGAAACTTTTCCATGCCTCCTTCACTGCAAGAGCACTCACATGCTTTTTGTTGAAGAGAGCTAGAGAAAAAGAGCGCAAAAGTGGCTGGGAAAGACTGTCTCAACCCTAGTATACTCAATGGGTTTCATCACTTCAAAACATAGCTCCAGCTAGCACAGTAATCTCATTTGAATCCAGTCTTTGTTTTTTCTTTTATGGCAATAACTCAGATACAACAGAACTAATAAGTAGTATATGTCTTCATACAATTTTCAGTTACATTCTCCTATAGACTTGAGAAGAGAGATACCTACAGATCTCTTGAATCAATTTTTAGAATATTCTTTGCAGTTCTCACACTGCAAGCCAGATCCTTTGCAGTAATTCAGTTCAGACAAACTGGAAAGCAGCATTTTGCAGTATCCCCTAATGGAGTACAGTTATGAGGTCATTTTGAAGGAGAAAAAAAAAAAAGATAAATATGCAAAGGATTGGTTTGAACTACATTAATTACAACAAAAAGCCGCTGATTTTGCAAGTGCACTTAGAGCTAAGCTTGGTCTTAGAAATCAGAGAAGTGGTTAACTGTTTCCAGCTGGACTTAGGAAAAAAGATCACCTTGAAAATAAACTTTACTAAGAAACTTTTGAAAGAAGAGGCACCCATCGTTCTCACTTTAAAAAAAAAAAAATCTGTAAGAAACGACCATTGCATCTTACAAATCACACAAAAGTGCATTTCTGCTTTGTTACAAACATGTTCACACAAAGTCACAAAGTTTTTGGGAACTACGGATATGAAATTCCCACACACTGCAGGTGTGTCAGAGTCATGAGTTTTTGTTAGAGTAGCATGATTCATCTCATTTTTAAGACACAGAAATGAAGACAAAAAACACGGGCACTTGTGTGCTACATTTCAGTATCTTGTGTATAGTCACTACAGGACAAATGTCTGTCTGGTTTACAAAACCCTCCTCATTTTTTATCCATTCTAAACTTCCTGAGTGTAATTTTATTCAGTATGAACAACTCCCATAGAATGCTTTCCCTGACCCTATACAACCCTTCTTCTTCCCCAGAAAGCAGGTTGATGAGAAACCCAACTTGCACATAAAGCTTCGGATGCCACTGGGATTTGCAGGTTGGGTTGATGTTGTTGGCAGGATACACTTCATTCTCACTGTAAGTTTTAGACAAGGGCAAGAGCACCTTGAAATAGATCAGCTGTTAATATTCGTGGCAGCTATCGGTTTGGTATTTCACTACTACTTGGTGGAGACAGAATCAAATTACTGACTTGAACAATTTGGTATACAGCTAATGAGATACTGTGGTCAGATAATATACGGTAGTGTCAAAAATGAGCATTATGTCATCAGCTTTTTACTGTATTAAACCCTGATTTTCTAGGTACCAAGTACAATACAATTTCAGTGCTACTACTTGACACGTTCTCCAGGAGCTTTTAATTTCAAAAGTTCTAAAAAAACGAAATGTGAGATACAGAATACTCGTCCCTCTGGGGTGAAACCAAGCGGCTGTTTAACATCATATACAACAGCACAGTTTAGGACAGCAGTTGCTAATGTGGGAAAACATACCCAGATGTTGACTCCTTGTCATTTGAGGCTCACATCTTGCTTAGATATTCATACTCAGAAAACTGAACTGTTTCATGCCTTTGAAAACTCTTTTCCCCTCAAATTCAAATATGAAAGGAAACCATTATTTTTTTTTCCACATACAAAAGCAAGATGTACGTTTGGCTTCACTGACATTTCTCAAAGCCCTTCTTCTCAAGGCTTTGCTTTCTTTGACTTCAGTATTGTGGTGACATACACATGAACACTTGCATCTCAAAAGGCACTGGGAAAGGGGAGGAGAAAAGACTTACTGCCTTTATCTCCAAACAAGGCTCATGGAAAAATCAGAAAAGGTCCTCACAAGTGTGACATAGATCTCCTTAAGGAGGATGCCTGCCCAGGAGCAACAAAATGCTCCAAAGTGCTCTGCCTGAGACAAAAGTCCAAAACCTGCCTGTTATGTATATAAATATATAAAAAATAAATTTTGTATGCTGACCTAGATAGCAACAAGGTCAGAAGAGGTCTGCGCTTAAGAAATGCCACTCTTGACTAGGCAGCAGCTGCCTTGGTTCTTATCACCAACCAGTTCATTCACACTGCCCAAACAGGATCTTAGACATCCATTTTTGACACACACTTTTGATATCGTCCCACGCTTCCTCAAAGCCCACAAACACAAAATGTTCAGTTTTACAATTCTTCATTCCATCACAGTTCTTGTCCACAGGTTGTATTAGCAGGGCAACAACATGTCAACTGATGATGGCTTACCAGCAAAGTCCCAGAGCAGATGTTACAAGATCACCCTTCAGGCATGGTTCTGGGCGTTTCCAGTCAGAGCACAGAAGACAGATCCCATGAGCCTGAAAAACAGATGATTATTAATGAGACTTATATGAGAAAGTGTTTCACTCAGTCCTGTAAAGTTTAAGGACTGAAACAAATCTGGAAGAAGTTCACCACAAGAACTGCCAGAAGGACAGCTGCTTAGGGAACAAGAAAAAAGCACTGACCCACATTTCAGAGTGGAAATGGGTGGAGCTCAGTCAATAGACAAATTGCAGACACAAAATGAACCCAAAACTCTGCTGCTAACTAACTGTGAAGCTTCGATACAAAATTGATTCTGAAGCTCTAAACAAGGCAAAATGTCTTAGAAAAACTGGCTGCAGAAACCAAAGAGCTATGATGTCCCTAATGTCATCCCCCTAAAAACGATAGTTTTGTTTATGGTAATGGTTTAAATCAGAGCCTTGATGATGATATTTTAACCACAGTTAACTAATACAGTTAACTACAGAGGCAGACCACATGGAAACCAAGGTAGCCCAAGCCCTCAGTGCAGAGGGGCCTGTCTAAACCTGTCCCACTCAGGCAGAGGGAAATGTGTTCAGCAAGGCAAGAAGTGACAAAAACCTTTCCAAAGTAAAAATCTGAAGAAAAATTGAGTCACATCAATGCTTTTATATTAAACACAGAAACATTTTTAAAAGAGCAGCAAAAGCAAAGAATTAGCTAAACAAAAGTAAAAATAGTTAACACCAAAGCAAGTCCTTTAGGTAGCCTGGGAGAGTACATGATGATCCAAAGGCTCTTACCTCTATTCTCCTTGCTAAACTAGTAGGGACATTGAAAGAAGGGTAATAGGGTTAGAATAAGGATATAAAATCTTTTGGCTTCATCATTTCTGCAGGAAAGAGCACAGAAAATGGTTAGAGATTAGAAAACACAAAGACAGAAAAATAGTTTGCTGGCAAAGAGGGGAAAGATCATAGCATCCTTCAGTTACACGAAAAGCTCTTGCCAAAAGGAAGAAAATCTCTTCTACTTGATCATGGTGGAAAGAAGTAGTGGCAGCAGCAATGGTTCAACATTAAGGAAGGGCTTTGGAATAGATTTTCTGGGAAGGTCACAGAATTTCCATCACTGAAAAGGTTAGACAAACATCTTTCAGGAAAAAAGACAGGTAGAGGTGGTCTTAGTTTTGGGACTTCATGACGCATGAGGTCTGTTCCAGGACTCTTTTTCTATTATTTGACAACTGAAGCAGTGATGACAAACATTTCAGCCTTTCCTTTGAACGCTTCAGATGTCATTAAGATTACCCAGACCCTTTATTCTAAGAATTACTCATTACATAGATAACGAAGGCAAAGTTTGCAGAAAGAGATGACATAGCTTATTTCTCCAACTGCATCAGTTTAAAAAGGCAGTATTTGGGGCACAGATGCCTTTCTGAGAATAGCAGGCAGGAAGAGAAAACATTCCCACCGCTTCAAAGGACTGGGCTGCTAGTGGGAGAAGAGCAGGTGTACTTAGCTTTAGCTTTGGATCTGAAGTAATGGTATTACATCGTTCCCAAGGAAACAGTAAGAGTTAGTCTGCTAAAGTATGGTATTTAACACCAGAAACTCTAGTCTAGTTAGCATCTTCACTATTCCAGATAAAAATGTGCATTTACCTCTACAGTTGCTACAGTTTATACTGAGAAGGAAGATCCTCCCAAAGATTTTCTGCCTTTCAGGAAAAAAATATTCTATTCTATGCCTTTAACTTTGGAAAAGTTTATATCTCCAGTTTTGTATGGCCTTTATCAGCGTGAGCATGTACATACCAGATAACTTTAGGTTATATAAATATATACTGCTAGATAGTAACCACATGACACCATTTCAGGCCAGTCCATTAGAACAAAATTGAACTAACTTTTTTCTTCCATTGCAAGAGCCAAGAAAGACCCAATATTGCCACGGAAATCCCTTTTATATGCAAATCCACGAGTCTGTTTAAGACACAAACAATTTAAGTTGCTAGCTCTAGCCTAGAGACTCTGCTTGCAACATTTGGACAAACAGAAGCAGAGGATTCACCCTGGTGATCTCTTTCACACAGATCAAAGACTTTCTAGCCTTTTATGGGAGGCAGTTTAGAAATTAAAAGATTACTTGGCCTTATTCAAACATCAGACTTCCATAATACTTGGAATGGAATTAGAAAGACTTAAAGCCTGTGGTTTAGAATTTGCACTTCTCCTTTAAGCTTAGAACCAAATCATATTTTCAGTGTTAACTATGTTAAACAATACAGCCTCTCTGCTAGATTATAAAAAAAAAAATTGGAGACATCTTGGCTACACAATGTCTCTGGTACATTCATCTGTTTGAAGAAACTAGGCACTCACTTCCAAACAGGTACAGTTCTGCACTTATGAAAATCAAGCAAATTCAGTTTATAGAACAGAAACATTGTCCTTAATTATTACCCAAATAATTTTATCTATTGCTTGTAAATAGGTGAAGTCAGCTGTACCTTTGTAAGAAAATAAATGCAGGAGAAAAATTTGAAGCAACTGAGTACGTAAAAGAACTTACAGTTAAACAGGGGGCAGAGGGAAGTAATTTTTAGAAAAGGAAAGCTGCAAAACTTTTCAAAAGGTGTTCCTGTGTAAAATGGCTGTGTGTTGCATGCTACAGCAGCGACCGGCTCTTGACAAAGGTCTCAAAGGCAGCAGTGGTCTCAAAGTACATCTACCCCTGTAGCCCTCCTGCAGTAAACCACAACCTCAGCTCATCCCCTGAGCACTTGTACTGCTTCGGGCAGAAGCACAAGGTGCAAAACAAGCCCTACAACACCACCACGAAGCAGGAGCTGTCAGGAAGAGAGCAACAGTGCAGAACACAGCTTGTGTCCACGTCTGAGCTCTGAAAGACTGTAGAAGGATGGCAACGCAGGGTGGTTGCTGTAACACCAGTCTGTGCATGCCCCCACATCAGAAATGGGCCTTCCAGCTTCTGAAAGCAGAACACGCTTCTGAGCCTCTACCTCTCGATTCGGTTTTGGTTGTACTGTTTAAAGCAACATCTGCTCGCCAGGCATGACTGATAGAAGGAAAAGTCCCACAAGTTTGTTAAACAACAGAAGCAGTAATTCTTGTGATAAGGTGCCACTACATGAAGTGTGTCTCTACTGGAAAAAAAATGCTCAAGGTATTCTGTCCTGAAGTTGTATCATAATTTTGATATTTTCCTTTTCTTTTTCTCCCTTTACTTCATATTAAAAGCATCCTATTAATTTGAATTTCTTCAGGGAAAAGGCTTGAAGATTGAAGGTTGCCTTTGGCTAATTTATTTGTCATGTGCAGTAAATAAGATTCACGTTTCTGTAGTGTCTACAGGGAGAAAAGCTTAAGAAAATTTAATCAGAAATGAAATATATTAATATTGCAACAGCATCAATCCTAATGATTTCTGATCATTTCCAAGCATTTCCTGATTTTGAAAAGCAATTTCAATAAATAATGTCTATTAATGTGTATACCTAGCCAAATATTACTCTACATTTTTCATTATTTCACATTTCATAAAGTATCAGCATGTTCAGTATATTTTATGACAAGCTTCTGGCAAAAAATGACCTTATTTATTACATACCAAATCTCTGTCTGCTAAATAAATTTACAAAAGCTCTGAGAGAAGGCAGAAAGATGAAAGAGCAGAAGAAAGAACAACATTATTTTAACCTTCTCTGGACTCTCTGTAATGTTAGCTGCCAACAGATCTTCTTTCTCAACCAACTGGCATGTGACTTGTTTCAAAGAGAGCAGCAGAGCACCATGCACAGGAGAAGGACAAAACCACAACTGGCATCAATCTCCTACAAAGGTATTCCCAACCAAGCCAAAAGCTTGGTTTATTAAGTCTGCAGGGATCATCATCCATTTCACCATCTGCAGACCAAAACACAGAACGTCCTTTCTTCCTAAAAAGCAAAATCCATGTGAAGTCAGATGTGCAGGACACCAAAAATCATCTCTTTCCAAAAGCTTATGCAAGCAAACAGGATTCGCAGGCTCCACATCCCATGAATGTTTTGTTCCACTGCATTTTTATCTGCTGGAAAAAATGAACACAGGGGTCTAACACCAACCGGTAGTTCACAGAATTTCTCCAGCATGGTGTGCAGCAAGGGACCATTCTGTTGTCTGCTATATTTCAGATGAACATTTCAGGTGGGAAAACAGTGTCAATGATCCATAAACAGTTTTGCCTTACCCGCTTAAAAACCTATTGTTGATACTGTTTTACACAGTGTAAAACTTCACAAATTTGAGACAGAACAGGCAGGTAAATTACCACAAAGACAAGTAGAGTGAGTGCCACAGCTTGGCTGCTGTTTTGTGCTTTCAAAAGGTCTTCTGGAGACTGAGCTCCCTGAACTTTGGGGTTATCTGCAGGAACTCCCTCAAGATTTTGCAGAATTACAGCATCCCAGCATTGTGTGGGTTGGAAGGGACCTCTAGAGATCATAGTGTCCAACCCCCATGCTCCAGCAGGGTCACACAGAGCAGGCTGGACAGAAGCTGTCTCAGGAAACTCAAAAGAGCAAGCTCACCCCCACATTCAGCTGGGACTATGAAACAGAAAGCCTATTAATAGGCAAGAGCTAGAAAGAATCTCAGAATGCTATACAGGAAATCTGTGAGTCCTGTGCAGGACTCGTCACACCAGGCCAATTAAGGCAAAAACAAACTCATGGAATTAGAAAATCATTTTGTTTGGAAAAGACTTTCAAGATCATCAAGTCCAACTGTTAACCCAGCACTGCTAGGTCACCACTGACCCACATCCACCAGCAACACATCTCCATGGCTTGGAAACCCCTCCAGGGATGGGGACTCCACCGTAACCCTGGGCAGCCTGAGCCAGGCCTGGACAACCCTGGTGGGGAAGAAACTGTTCCTCGGATCCAATCTAAACCTCCCCGGCACAACCTGAGTCCATTTCCTCTTGTTTGATTGCTTGTTCCTTGGAAGAAAAGCCTGATACCCACCTGGCTCCAGCCTCCTGTCAGGGATTTGTTGAGAGTGAGATGGTCTCCCCTCAGAACACATCCAGAGGGTATCTTCTCCTGAGGAGAGCAGTGCCCTAGAAAGCACAGGGGACAGCTGCAACATGCACTATGAGGGTGTTTGTTATCAATGACTCTGATGCTTTGCGGGTGGAAATGTGCTGCCATGGCTGCAGAGGCTGAAGTCAACAACAGGCAGGAATTAACCTGAATTCAAGGAAAATGCCCAGTTGGTAAGTCCATTTTTGTAACATGGAATAACATCATTAGGTCTGCTGGAAGCAGAGGAGGCCAAATCACTTTCCAGCACTCTCTCTCCCACAAAACCTTCTCTCCTGGTTCAGCACAGACAGGGCTGGTGTTTCCCTGCAGCCAGTCGGGAGCTGTGGGCGGGCAGCAGCTGTCCCAGCCGGGGGGCCCTGGCTGGC
>NW_008595882.1:34379-34746 GCF_000691845.1 Merops nubicus
CCCATGCCATGTCCATATGTTATTGCCCTGGCTGGGCTGTTTTCCCCTGGAGCTGGCAGGAGCTGTGGGCGGGCAGCAGCTGTCCCAGCCGGGGGTCACTGGCTGCCAGGCCGACCCCGTGCCCGGGCAGCAGGGCCGGGACCAAGGGCACGGGCCGGGCATTCCAGGCCAGGGGGTTGCCGCCGCAGTCTGTGCTGTCTGAAGCCCTTGCGATGAGGTGTACCCTTTGTTATACCCACTGTTACTGCTGTTGTTTACTGTTCCTTCTGCGTTCTTGTAGTAAATTCTTCTTTTCTCAACCCACGGGGTTTTGTAGTTTTTTCCTCCCTTTTCTCTCTCCTGTGCTGGGGAGGGGGTGGGATGGGGT
>NW_008595882.1:34782-49029 GCF_000691845.1 Merops nubicus
GAGCTAAACCACCACACCTTTTCTATCACTCTGTGTCACTACAACCCATTTAAACTAATAAAATATTAATTCTGTAATTTTAAAAATAGTTTTCTTACTGATAATGGGAGTTTTCTCATTACATTTGCCAAAGCTCTTCTGTAGGAATTGATTTTGAGTTTATATTACAATGTGCTCTGGATTAATATTAACGTGTCATTCCAAGCCGCTCTTGTCTTGCCTTACTGGATAAATTTGTCTTTTTAAAGACACAGCTCTCTGTGACATCATTGCAGTGCCAGATTTATAACAGCCAATGAAGTCACCATTATAGCTTATAGTAATTTTCCTCTTTCACCAACAGTCTAATATGCCATTAATCCTACTTCTCACTTATGAATCTAGTTTGTGGACAGGTAACCTTCACCTAGAATACAATATTTAACTCACAATAATGTTAAGAATTACTTTACAGTGACATTTTGATTAATAAACCATAAATCAGTAGTATCAAATTTCAGTATATTTCAGATGAAATAGATATGAGAGAGCATTAAAAGATAAGGGTTAGTGTTGACAGTGTTTCTGAGAGAAATACAGTTTTCCCCAATTTTTTCAGATCCTAGTTAAAAAAAAAAAAACTTATTTGTCCTGTTTGTACCCATTTGTAGCATTGAAATTCCCTTATAGAATTCCGTATGAAATACATTCAGTATTTTATGAAAAATACCTATTGCATATTGTGTCTGCTGTTCCTTCCACCCCTATTAATGGGTGATTCAATATGTTTGTGCTCCTCACACCAAATCTAACATCACTAATATAGAGAGTAGGTGTGAAATTAGTAACTTGTTGTAAAAAAAATCAAATTGGCAATTCAGCTATAAGGTGTACTTTGGGTAGGCTGTACCTTCTCATCTGCACACTTGCTCTTGGCTCAGTCACACTTTTTCCTTTGTCACACTTTCTCCTTTGATTTCTCCTGTTTTCAGGGTGTCCTGGAGGACAAGGAGGGCCAGACACCTCTTCTTCCAGCCCCCATGTTGTGTCTGAGGCTCAAAGTGTTTATTCTCATTTCTTAACATTTAGACTTTTGTCTGTGTGTGTGATGAATGGTGACACATGTCCGATTAATGAAAAAAGGCTCACATCACAAAAAGGCAGTAGATCAATAGCTAGCCATAGCTGTCAGATAGGATGAGGGTTTTTTTTTTTTTTTCTAAGAAGACAACAATGTAATGTAAGAAAAACTAACAACCCTTATATCTGTCTACACAGTTAATTTGCATAGACATACATCAATCAGTGCTGAAATTAACTTCAGCTCAACAGTCATAACTTGGGTGCCCTGGGCTAGTATGGCTGCAGGAGATAGATCTATGTTATTGTACTCATATAATATTTTTGCTAATGAGACAAAATGGCTTATTGACAACCTAGTCATATGAAGTGTCCCTGTTCCAAACATAAGATCTGTTTAAAAAATAAACACTTGTGCGTGGTCTTTCTTCCCCTTCCATCCTCAGCAACAATTCTATTTGTCAGGGCATAGTAAAAGGAAAATGCTGGAACCATGGTGGATAAAGAAACAGCAAGTGATAGCAATAGCGGAACGGAGGAGGAAAAACATGACGGACAAAACAAACCAAGTACTAATCTTAAGACAAGTTTCCCTGGATTTTACAACATCTGTTACAATATTATGCACATTTTTAATTTATCAAGCCTCCATTCTGATGATTCATGTACCATCTCTATACGTTTAGCTCCTCAAAGAACATTGCAGAGCTCCAATTACAAATAATGATGTAGATGTAGCTCTTTTCACAGCAACCAAAATATTTACAAGTATAATTTTGCTCCAGGATCATCACTTAACTCTTCTGCTTGCCACAGGGCAAACAGTTTCCCCCCCATAAATTTTTAATTGTCAATGTGAAGAAGAAATAATAGTTTTTATATTTACATTTAAACTTTTCAATCCAGGATTAAATTTATAAAGTTCCACCATGTATAAATTCACATTCGTACTTTAAAAAAAAAAAAAAAGAAAGAAGAGGGGGGTGAAAAACAATTTAAAAAAAAAAAAAAAACCAAATCACCCAACTATTCCTAAAACAGAATTTGAGTATAGCTCACTGATTTAACTATATTTTGCATTAAAGGATCAAATGTCCCTATCCCTAACAAATAAAGATAAAGAAAAATACAAACATGAGCTTTGTCCTTCATTGCAGGGTCAAGAGATGCAATCACTCAAAGTATTAAATGTAATGCATACAGGCATAAGGAGATGAAAAGTGCCAGTTTAAATTAGCTTGACCTGCAGTGTTAACTCTTAGACAGATGGCATAATATACCCCGACTTCATTGCAGAAGTATTAGAAGCACACAGCAAGAGCCCATTGTGATTTTAAGAAAAAGCTCAGAAGCAAACTCTGACTGAGAAAGTAGATTTTAAATTCCTCTATGAGGCTCTTGGCTTCCTTCTGACAGACCTATTACAATAAAGAACGAAGTCTTCTCAGTTTTAGCTGCAGCAATGCAGTGCTCAGGCAATGAACACTCATTTTCTACTTCACCATCTACAGAGGAGAGTTTAGGATGAGATGCAGAGTCCTAAAGAGCAGGCTGACAAAGGGCAAACCAGTCCAAGTCAATGGATTCCCTACAGGAGAAGGAAAAGCTCACTGTATCCGAACCACACTGCTTGACAAAGCTGTCAAGCCTTTCAGGGAAGACTGTGAAGGCATAAAAATTAGGCAGATCTGTAAATCCACATATAGTATTTTTCAGGAGACATCTGAAGTCTTTCTGCCCATAAATATTTTTCCTGTTCACAGAAACTGAAGGATCTTCCATGCATACACACACACCAATTCACACTTTTTTTTTTTAGTAGATTTTAAATTAGAGGAGAAACAAAAGTGCTTAACCAAGTTCCCTTCTGCATTCATTCTTGAAATGGGGAGAGATGTCTGAAGTGGCTAGACAATTCACCGTCCAGCATCCTGAAAAACAGGGGTACAGAGTGCGGAGCAGTAACGAAATAGCCAGAATATAAAAACAAAGAACTAAAGGGTAATGACATCTCAGCAATTAACAAGCAGGAAAGAAAAGCAATTAGCCATTTTCACATTGCATGAATGTTGGCATCAGGAAGGCAGCTGGCTTCAAATATCAATGATTTAAGTCCATCTGTTTCTCCAGCCATTACTGGTTTGCAGCTATGCACTTCAGGAATTTAGATTTTATGGGCTCTACGTGGAAAGGACATCACAATATGAGTGCCCAGCAGTCATCAAACAGGGTCACCTGCAGCTCCAAAGGTCATCTGGGTTCTGCATTGTTATCTGGTCCCTTTATAAAAACTAGAGAAATTAACATCCCTGCAGTCTCCTCATACTCTCCTCTCTTGCAAATGCAGAAAGAATAACAAAGGGCAAAGAAAGTTGAGAAAAGAAATTATGACATTGGATGAACCTTGCACGGAAAGGACTTCCGGGATGCCATGTTTGCATTACTTTCAATAGTCCTGTCCAATTTTCTTATTCTCGTGAATAATTTTTATGTATCCTACAGGAAGCCAGATAGTGATACATTCTATAAAATGTATCGATTCAAATTGTGTCTGCCAATGACCACACTTTCCATTTTGTTTTGGGGCCATAATGTGATCTTTTCCCTCACCCTCCAAAATCTGTATTATTTTACAGACCGTAAACCTGAGGAAGCTCTCATTGTAAAAGAAAAGAATTTTTAAAATAGGGAAATATTTTGTCATCTACAATTCAGCTTAACATGAAGCTGCAATGATTCAACCTCAAAGCCTGGCAGCAACCCGTGGCTTTCAATTCTGCCCTCACTACACTTTGCAGCTTCTTCAGGCATTTGCCTTTTAAAGTCACATTCCACCTTTGTTACATGGCTTGCAGAAAGTCTGCATGGCAAGAAGTAAAAAGAGTGGTTTATTTCCAACCCAGAATATCTCCTAAAGCCTGAGTGATATCTCCAAAATTTTGAAGTGTGTACCAAGAGAATTATTTGTGTTCCCATGTCTGTTGTTTCTAAATAGGGAGTCTAATAAAAGATATTTAGTCCTACAGATGCTGCCTTGCCTAAAATAGGCATCTGAGTGAGAAGTTTGGGTTTAGCCTTCACCTAACTGAAGCATTCTGGCACCTGCTTCGTTAACTTCAAGCACCCTCTTAAATTTAGACCTGTTTAAGCACTGACACCAGAAGTGTCAAGCAGTTTCCATCAATCTCTGAAGAAAAATCAACACACATTTATCTCCCTGACAAATTTAACCATGCATATTAAAAATGTTGGCTTTTATGACTAATGGAAAGTCAAAACACTTTCTCTGTTTATTATTTTAACGGATTTACAGCACAGTGGAGCTTTCTGAGCAATTACAACACTGTGCATACATACCCCGCTTCTCATTTGTACCCTAATAGCACCAGGGTGAGAGATAATGGCTCTACTGTTGCAGTTACTGTACAGACAAAACTTCTGCAACAGCCTCTGCCAAATATACAGTTTGAGCTAATCCTGAGCTAGAGATGAAGGTCTAATCAGAGAGCACTCAGAGCAAGTGAGGGAATATTAAAAGCTCCTTTGCAGTTCAGAGTAAAGAGAGGCCTCTAAGTAGGGCACATCTCCATTCCTGGCTGTCAGAAGGCTGAGTTGTAACATGAGCAGGGCTCCATTTGCTTTTCCATTTATATAAAAACCTTTTTGTTTCTTTTGTTATAAACTTAGACCTCCAGAATAAAGCCTGGAGGAATGGAGGAGGGGGAGGAACACTCGCTGCCTGAAAGATGTAGTTTGTTCTTTGACCGCAGTTCCCAGATATCTGCTGAGCTTGTGGCAGCCCCTCTATGCCAGCTATAGCATGATAAAAAATAAAGGACTTGTCCACATCCAGAGGACACAAAGGGCTCTGCATTGCAGGGGAAAGAGCAAAGGACCTGGGAAAGAAGAGCAAGAAAAATTGTTTCCTTTTACTATGTTTACAGAGTAAGCCAGTCTTTAGGAGACATTTAGAGATTGGAAGACCTTGGTACATCAAGACTTCAAAAGCAGCTCATTGCAGAGAGGAAGAAATGGGCATAGGGCAAGCATAGTATGAAAGCTTTGCATTTGTCATTACTGATGACAAAAGGAACAAACCTTGAACAGAAGACGACAAAGCTGGGAGAGGCTGTAGGAAGCTGGCTCCATGGGCAGCTATACTTTTCAAGCAAACTTAGGGGAAATCACTTGGTAATAAGCAAGAGAAATCTATTGATCACACAAAACCAGTATATATTGTCTCCTTGCTACACTTCAGAGACTAGAATAAGAACAATAATTAGTAGGACATTAAAATAGTTCATGTGGGAGATGAGTGAAAACACAAATGTAAGTGTTCTAGTTTTCTGCAGGAGAAAAGTTTCCAAGTTTAAAAAAGACCATTAAATAGCCAACAAATTTTGGAGCTCTGCAGAGTGCTAGGAAATTTTATTTTTGAGAGCCTGCCCTCACATGTGTCCTCTCCATTGAAAATGACACAGGAGACCTCCTCATCACAAACACTTCAGTCATTATCTATATTGTAGGTTTTTAAGACTATATATTTAAGGGGGAGGAGGAAGCAGCAAATGATCTGGATAATAGTTACCATATTGGATAGTACTGAAGGTGGGAGGTGTACCATGATTAAGTATCTACACCTCTGCCATATAAAATGGCAAGTACTTTATTACCACAGATGCATATGAAGATCCTGCTCAGAAGGACACAAAAGGCAGTATAAACACATATGTGTGTTGAGGAAGCTGGTGAGGACATGGAGATGAACACAAAGGAAGAGCCCTGCTACTCAGAATCTGAAACTGCACATCTCCTCCCACCCTCAGCAAGCCCCCAGTGCTTATGGAAAATATACAGGCTGTAGGCTCCTAAGGTCAGGAAGAACATCATGTGACCTGTCACTTGGATGATAGGTCTGCCATGCCTCACTCCATTTGAACCTCTCTGCTTCTGCCACCAGTGGAGCAGAAAGATCTGGGACTGGGGGGCTGCAGTGCTCTGAGGTGAAAGGAAAACAATGTGAGAAACCATTTTCTTTTTCTTCCCTCCTATGAGTCCCACAGGGGCCCAGAAACTACATTTTATATCAGATTTTGAGGGCTGAGTTCTCAGCCAGTATTCTGTAAAACATGCGTTTTCATGTTATAAAACCAGAAAAAGTCAACAGCTTTCACATCTTAAACTCTATTCTGTTAAAACAGGCTTATTTCTATTTTCCCCTCAGTTAACTTTTTTTAAAAAAAATTTCCAAAACCTATATTGTCGAATTTGACATTTGGCCAAGTTTCAGTATGAAATTTTATAGCTGAGATAATATAAACTTCTGTGAAATACAGTAGCAAAACTTTGCCAATTAGCTTTAACAGTAACTGGAAAGGGGAATACTGCTTCTGAAATAAGCCCCTTTCCTCTACTTATTATTAACAAGTGTCAAAAGAGATTACTTCTTTATAGGTGTTATTTATCTTCTGCTTCTCTTTGCTATTAATTTATAAACATATATAAATAACATATAAAACATATGCAAGTAAAGCAGTTAATAGCACAGACATATGCAGCGTAAAACCTTGGAATCCACTGTCACGGCGCTTTCAACAGCACAATTCCATTCATTTAATTGCCCTATTCCTGATTTAAAGCCACAGAAGCAGAGCAGAACCTGCTCCACAGAGCAATAGGATCTTTCTCTGTAAAATTTGGTTTTAAATGTTAAATGATCATTGCTGCAATGATCAAAAGGTGCTACAACAGTAGCAGCATTTCTGTTATTCTGAAATTTTCTTGCTTGTAAACGTCAGACAAAACCTCTTTTTGTTTGTTGATGTGAACATTTTAACAGGAAACAGGAGTTCAGCCACTAAAATGCACTTTTTTCCTTGATGCAAATTTCACCATTGTAATGTGACTGACAGCCATCCCAATGTCTATAAACAACCTACAAGCCTCCCAAATTGACCATTCAGTTCCTGCGTCCAACATTTAAACACTGAGTGGTTTCTGCGCTCAATAAAATTCCTTTTCATTTCACCCCGGGTTGCCATGTCTCTTCAAACAGAGGCAGAAAAGCGGTGCTCTGTGTCAGACAGATTTTAATTTTCAGTCCTCATCCATTCGTACAATGTAGACACAAGCAAACAAACCCTACCCAAAGCCTAGCAACCCACAGTTTAAACAGTCAATGGAGCTACGGGATGAAGGCCTGGACCTGTTCACACATGAATAAAGAAGATTAAGATTTTTCTTTCAAAGACATGAAGCCTTTTTGACAGCCTGTGTCAACAGTGCTGTCTGCCTCTCAATGTGAAACAGTCTTCTACCACAGGTTCCCACAGGGAGGTCTTGCTTATTAGCATGCTTTACACTTCCATTCCTTGTCAGTATTTAATTTAAGAATAAGAGTGCAAAGTTTTGCAAACTCTTACTTGCCCACAATGAAAGGGTAACTTACTGGAGATGCTGAAAGGAAATACCAGCTAGCATGAACACCTACAGGGGACACCGTTAAAAGAGGATAACCTAGAAGGAAAGAAAAAAAAAAAAGGCAACACTGGATACAGTCATGTTCTTCATTTGCTGTGTCGGGAAGACGCCAATAAATTTGGAACCAGAGGATAACTTTTTTAGCAGGGTGCTTTTGTAGAATTCCTGTCAGCCTACATCTTGAATATAACACACGAGCTGCTGTGCACAGCAATATTTCAACTCAATTTCAGGCAGAAAAAAAAAAAAAAAACCAAACAAACAAAGAAAGCCCCATCCAAACAGCAACAACAACACTAGCTAGATTCTCGCAGAAGCACAAGACTGGAAAAATCTCCAAGGTCAACAGAGTCTGCTGCTAGCACAGGCAGGGTGACATATAATCCTTCTCAAATAGTGACCAAGTGCTCTTCTGAAAAAACACTGGGCACAATAAAGAACCGAACCCATGGTTTTCATTGAAGAGAAAGCCCTGGCTGAAACAATTTCAATTCCATTTTTCTGAGTGAATGACAACACCAAGTCACCTTACTGAGGGTACAGGACTGTTTAAAAATCAAAACATTCTAAAGACTCCAACCTTGCAAACATGCTTAGGGAGCTCTTTATCTAAAGAAGTGAGTGGTCCCAGTGAAGGTAAATGCATCATGCACATGTGGAGCACATGCAGCTTTCAGGATTGGAGTTTAAGTTTCTGGAGTTAAAAGTGGTAGGAAAAAATGTACTTCCTTCCATGTTGGTGAAATTTTTGTTTTCAGGAACAAATGCGAATGTTAAATGCTGTATTAGCTCACTGCCTGGGTAAACTCACAGATTTGTTATCAATTTGATCGAGGTTAACATTGCCAATTTATTTTGAAATTATCACGTGCAAAAGTTAGAACATTCAGGGCAAAAAAATCCCCATTTCAACAAGGAACTGATTATGTCTCAGTGAAATAAATGGGAAAAGCTCCAAACTTATCTCAATATTGGATTTGAAACAGCACAATTAAATTAGAGTGGTCCTGAAAGCCAAGTCATAATTCATATAATGGGAAGCAAGACCTTAGGCAGGAAAATTATAAAGATATTTTTCTGCAATGGCTGAGATTTTTCTTAAGGTTAAAAATGCTTTGTATCTGTATTTATTTTTTTTTTTTTTTTTTAAAGGGACTTTTCAATCATGCAGCTTAAATAAAAGGAATTGCATGTTTCATGGCTCTGATGTAAAGTTCAGCATAAGATACAGAAAAGAACTGAATGACCTTGTAACTAGACAAACAGCTGAAACAAGGAGGGATAACTAGGATTACACAGATCAACATTTAATGCATCAAAAATCTTCCTTTAAAGCTATGTACTGCACACAGTAAGGATTCATAGTCTTTCACAAGTATCTGCTTAGCAGATGCTTTTTAACAGTATTCCAAATCTCTTCCCTGCTGTCTGAAAATCATAACTGTGTGAAAGCTAATACAATGACACCCAAGATGCACTTCCTTTTATCGTTGTTTGGTACAGCCCAAATAAATATTCTAGGTTTTTAATTAGTTATTTTAAAAAGAGTACACTTCGGGTTCTACAGTTTGATTCCAGGCAATGTTTATTTCTGTTAGGCAAGTATGTGACTTAGTGCACTGCATTTATAATTCATAACATAGTTATGTTCTCAAAGCTACATATTTGTTTAGCAGAAATAAATGTCACTTCAAGTTTTAATTTGCTAAAGTTAAATTTGTCTAGACATCTAGAGAAAAATAACACTGGTCAAAATGCAAAGATAAATAAGCAAAGAAGATGTACAAATACAGTATGCATGCAAGAGCCTGGATGTTAATACCTATAAACAACTGACATTGGAGAGATTACTTTTGAGAAGGAACACTAGGTTCTAGCAACAGTTAGTGTCAGTTCTATAAATAAAGCATCATTTCCATTATAAAAGACAAATAAAATTGTTGATTTTCTGATCAGTTCTTTAAAGTTATAACACAAAAAATGAATGCATATGTCCATGCCTTTGCCACTTTCTTTTTTTTCCCCCCACAAATGAATTTATTCACTGTCCCCCAGCATCTCAAGATGCAGCCTTTTGTTTTGCTTTATTTGAGACAGATGCATTTCTTGGAATCAAACATGCTTGCTAGGTTTAGATGCAAAGTGTGTACTATTTGCAACAAACATGGTCAAAACATTTTGGGGATCCCTGTGTAATTTCACTCACAGACAGGGGCTCATCAGAGCCAGCATATTTGATTAAACCCATCCATCCCCAACCATAAGGCAAAACCCCCTTGAATTACTGTCAGTTTTTTTAAAATTAAAATTTCATCTTTTCCTGACATTTCTGTGTTAATTTTCATCACCGAACAAGCTGCATAAGAAAGTTCATCGGCAAAGAAATTTCACAAAGTCTTGTGAAGTCCCTTTGGCTGCCACCTCCCTTTATTCTTTGCCAGTTGACCACAGTGGGTTGTGATTTTGTAAACGGTATTTCTAACCCTTTGTTCTTAATGGGATTCTCTTGCCTCCATCTCCTACCCAGTCAGGAGCTTGCCCTCCTCCCTGGAGGAATGAGGCTTCACTGTCATGGAGCACAATGATAAACAGCCACCCTTCAAGCAATTCTCAACAAGTTTCTCTGAAGCACAAGATCTGAGACAACACTGGTGATGTTATTTCATAACTTCCAGTTGTAGCTGGCAGGAAAAAATGTGAGTTCATATATAAAATAATTCCCAGAAGTCCTCATGCATGCTAGATTAATTTGATAGAGTAGGCAGGAAAGATGTATTAAGTTGCGCCCAAATGACAGGAAAATTTATGAGTGTGTGTCAGGGGATGGGGAGTTGAAAGAGACCGGGCAAAGGCTGGCAAGACGGGAGGCAGAGGAAAGTATTGGTGTCCATAGAATCACAGAATTGTTTTGTTTGGAGGAGGCCTTTAAGTCCAACTGTTACTCCAGTACTGCCAGGTCACCACTAAACCATGTCCCTCAGAACCACATCTCCACGGCTTGGAAACCCCTCCAGGGATGGGGACTCCAGCACTGCCCTGGGCAGCCTGTACAGCCCTTTCAAGAAGAAATAGTTCCTCACATCCAGCCTAAACCTCCTGTAGAACAAATTTGTATGTTGGACCCAATTCAGTGTTTGGCCTTAAACCATAGTACTTCAGGATTTTATGGCAGGTTATGTTTGGTTATCAAGCTGCTTCCCAGTCGTCCCAGTACTTGTTGTCGTCACCACAAAGGCAAGTAAGGCAAAAAGCAGTTGCCTAATGTTTTCGCAACTTATACCGTGTTCAGCATGCATTCACTTTACTCGTCTTGCTCCTAATCCTAAAATATCCAGCTCTAAAACTAGGTGCTTTGCAGATTTTTACAACTTCATAACATCTGCACCAAATACTGTGGGAATGCTTTAACCCAAGTTCCAAAATTATGCATGATTTAATAAGAGAGTTGTTTATGTTGGTAAAATAACAGTCAGCTATTGAAAACAGATTCACAGAGGATAAACAGCTCTAGCATGAGAATTGTTTAGGTTTATTGCATTGTCTTTAAGTATATTTAAATATAAGTTATTAAATTAGTGTACTAAAATACCTCAGCCTTGCAGGTCCACGTCTGAGGACTCTGGATAGCATCTGATGGCACAACACTAGAGCCACCAAGAACATTTCCAAATTAACCTCTTTGAAGAATAACTGATAAGCAGGAAACTGCATCATCAGGAAATGTTAAACAGTTATTAATGTGTTTATCTGAGAACTTCTCCTGTCTGTAAATACAGCTATTTTTGCATTGCCAGTGATGATGACTGACTGTGATGTTTAAAAGCTTCCATAACTATGACTCCATTAACACAAGAGATCACATGTTTACACTAAATTTTGTATTACAGCCTAGGTTGGGTAAGTTTAGTACCAGAAAGGTCACTTAAAGTCCTGAAAGAAGTACAGTGCAATCTGTCTTTAGAAAATAATTTCTTTCTATGGCTCCTGTAAACTGTTTTCTTTACAATTTCAATGTAGCTTTAAAAAGCCATAGTAAAAATGCACTTCCTGCTTGAACATGCTAATAGTCAAAAATATCGGAAACAGATTGGATATAAAACACACAGAGAAGATGGGATTGGTTAATGTTGAGGTATCAACAATTACTGACTTTTTTTACACACTATTCTTTGCACGTTTCTGCAAGTAGTTCATCTATAGACCAGTAATCACACAGACCATCTTCACAAAGCAAATTAAAATCAAGGAGTAGAAAAGATTTAGTGGAGAAAGAAAAAAGAAAATTATATCCAGCTATTAGCAGAGGATTTCTCACTTTGAGAATATGTAAGAAGGCAGCTGCCATGCATTTCCTGAAGTATATTTCCATTGATTTTCTATTCCCCATCCTTACACAAAGCTCTACATTCCTCCAAGGAGAGCTTACCTGAGTTAACACGAGGGCTGGGAATTTCTCTCCAGTGTTCATTTTCCTTTCTCTTTCAGCAACACTTGGCTCACTAGCAGGAGAATGTGACAAAATTTAGGTAAGAAGGCATCCAAGGTTTATAACACACAAAGTCAACTCTTCCCACTGCTCTCTGCCAGCCTTCAGGCAGACATTATTCTGCAGGCAGCGCTAGGGTCCCACTGCTTCTCCTGTTAGAAACAGCCATTCAGCTCTCCTGCTAGAGAGAAGAGCTTTGCCATGACTACTTCTGTAGCCAGCTCATTTACTCTAATGAGAATCATCTGATCTCTGCCCCGCTTAAAGAACCCAGGGGCCTAGGAGCCATAGATGCCTTACTAGGTAATTGCGACCTGAGCACAGCTAGACAGAAATTGCAGCCACCTGGTTTGCACATGGGTGCAGCTTTTTCTCCTGCCAGGATCAGTGCAGGCTTTGGAGAAACCACCACTTCATGGAGTGCCAAACACCCAGCAGTAGCTTGCTTCCTTCTTTGTTTTCTGCAACACAAATGAAATGATCTAATTTCTGTCTTTCCAGAAGGCTAATTGTCTCTCAGTGAATCCACAGAGTAACAACAAAACAATGTGGAGAATAGATATCAAACAAGGTAAGAGCAAAGGGAGCCATGTTGACACTTCCTCCTCTGCAGCCATCAGCAAGCATGGAGATTTGAGCATTCTCTCCCAGAACATCACTGAAGCCGTGTAAGTGGAGAACCAAGCTTAGCCCATGCCCATTAAGATCACAGAAATAGAATAATTACAAGCAATCAGGTCCTGTATTAGCATCACTAACATATTTGGCACTACCACCTATGACAGCTCCTTCAACACCATGCACAAGTTCTTATTTTATACTGACTCACACAAAAGTGTATCTTCTATTCAAGCAATAACACAATCCCTTTTTCACAGCTCTGACGTTTGTTCTTTCCCAGCTCCAGCAAGACCTTATAATAAATTATCACATCAGATGGGATCACAACATGATTGAGGATAGCCATGAGAAATGTGAAGTTTGGTGGGTTTAGTAGAACAGCAAGAGAACACAGCTGAAGAATGCAGTAACACAAATCATAAAGCCTTATTGTCAGTACTGGAAAAATCAACTTTTATGTGACTAGCCCCACCTTCAACCAAACATTAATTTTTTCCACAAGTGAAATATTGGGTGACTTGGCTGCTGGGAGTGGGCTGAGGTCTGATATGCCTGGTTAGTCTTTGGTGGGTAATTCTTTTGGATCCTGCTCACCTAAACCAGATGTTTGTATTTAATAGGTCAGTGAGTCTCATAAGCAAGTCATTATTTAATAATAGAATTGAGTATTTCAACATCTCACTCTCTTTTTCCACTACCAAGCAGACATAGTGTCACACATACACACTTTTATCACTTGTGTGCAGCATACTGTAGGCATTTAATAGCTTTAAGAGTTGTATGTGGAATACTGATGTAATTTTTTTGCAGCTTCTGAGAGCTCTAACTGTAGGTTTATAGGATACAAAGGTTTAAGTATTCTATAGCTGGAGCAGATTCAGAGGTGAAGTAGAAGAAGAAAGTCATGTTTGGAATATGATACAAGTGTGATACAAGTACTACAACAGCCATTTGTGAAGTTCTCTTCCTGACTGACTTGCATCATGGTTGTACTCATTAAATTGCACTCACAGCCACATAATCTACTGAGCTGTCAGCCTGTTTTTAAAGTGAGTTTATTGGGGTATGGTTGAGTTCCAGGCCTTTTTCTTTGAATGTTCATTTTCTTAACTGAATTATGTTGGATTTATTCCTGTGGAACAGGTGGGGTTTGGCCTGTCATCGTTTCAAAGGTTCCAGCATTTTGAAACATTGGGTTGTAATTGAACCTATGCTATCCATAATTTATGAAGAAATATATTTACCAACTGAATTCAGATTTGTATGCAAATAAGTACAATACAGCCAAGAAGTATAAATTTGAAGGTTGTAAAGTATAAGTTGCCCCTTTTTCTCCAATCTAGAAGCTGACAACTCATGTTAAGTAGAGTACCCAAAGTAATAAGGCAGAATTTGGCTTAAAACTGCCACAAAGACAAAATAATTGCTGTTCTTAGTACTATTTTTTCATAAATGTTATATTCTAAAATGAAATTTTGAACAGTATTTTCATTCAGAAAGATATCACTGTACAATCCAGAATTTTAGAGTGTCACCTTCTGAAATGACATTTAAAGATGTGTTTTAAAACAAACTGTACTGGTTTTGGGGGGGTGGGGTGG
>NW_008595883.1:0-224 GCF_000691845.1 Merops nubicus
ACATCAGGAGCTGGGAAGCAATGCCGTGATTTGTTCCTGGAAGGGCTCCACCTAGCTCCTTGGTCATCACCTTTAGGGATGGCTCTGGGCAACGTCAAAGAGGTTTTTTAACCTTGTCTTCCTGTGTCCTCAGGGTGGCCAGCAAGCTGCCAGCACCAAACCTCCTCCTCCTCAAGCGGCTGCTGGCCCTCCTCCCGCACATCAGACCCAACGCCTACACTCGA
>NW_008595883.1:554-953 GCF_000691845.1 Merops nubicus
GCGGGTGGGGGTTGTGGCGGGGACCTGCCGCGAGATCTTCAGGGAGGAGGTGGCTGCCCTTTCCAGTCCCTCGGCCGAGGAGTCCCCAGCGCCCGTGGGCAGAGCCACAGGTAGGAGGAGGGACCCTGCCTTGTCCCACCCAGAGCAGACAGCTGGTGCAGGGCTTTGGGGGGCTTGTGGAAGCTCTTCACCGCTTCCAGCAAGGCAGGCACGTTCCTTCACGTGCTTTTGCTCTGCAGAGCTGCCTTTGGGAGAGGAATCTGGCCCTGCAGGCGAAGAGGAGGAGGAACACCAGGACCAAGCCCCTTGGGATGCACCACCCTCTCTGCCTGTCCCCCAGCAGGCAGCAGAGACAGACACGACGGCGGAGTCCGCAACGGCAGGCGGAGGGCAGGCCCC
>NW_008595883.1:1013-15182 GCF_000691845.1 Merops nubicus
GTCCAAAGAGCTGCTGGGCCTCTGCCTGGCGGTGGCTCTCTTGGAGCCTTGTGCAGCTTGAACTGTCCCTCAGCAGGAGAACTTGCAAGCGCAACTGGAAAGGCTGCTTCGCCAGTGCCGTGGGCAGGACCTTGACCAAAGGAAACCCCCTGACAAGTCCTCCAGGGAAACGGTCACTCACTGCTCCGGGGCCTCCCTTGCCTACCGCTAATCCCAACACTTCTCTTCTAGGCGCCCGTGGCGCAGCCTCCAGCCACCCCAGACAGGACAGAAGCCTCCCCGCGGTCTCAGGAGGAACACAAAAACCTCTCGGAGGAAGGAAGGTAAAGGCAGTCAGCTCTGGGTACATCAAGACCCGATTCCACTTGATGCCGCCTTTCCCTCTCTGATCACCCTGTGCAATGAAAAGGCGTGCAGGCTGCTGCGAGGAGAATCAGCCCCGCAGGAAAAGGAAGAGGGAGGAGACCTGGGCAGAGGAGAGTCAGTGCCACCAAGCGAAGAGAAGGCGGGCGGGAGGAAGACGGGGACCGGAGAGAAGCAGGAAGGTCCGGAAGGTGGAGAAGCCCAGGTGCGTGCCAGGCTCCGCTTCCCACCTTCCCACTGGGCGTCTCTGCACACACACACAAACACACCCCGAGCTCTCTCAGGGCATGGGCCGTGGGGAGAAGATGGCCAGAGCCTTCCCGTAGCCAAGGCCAGCAAGAGCCGTCCCTTCTGGGCCACGAACGATGCCTCGGGAACGGGCTTCCCCAGAGAAAGGGGAAACAAGTCCTGGGCAGTGCTGCCGGCGTGCACTGATCGGAGCTTTCCGACTCTCCCACTGCTGTAGGTGCCGAGTTCCTGCCACGGCCTGAAGCGCTGGGACTCCCGGGCTGCCTCCCTTCACAGCAACAATAAAAGGATGTTGTTTTGGTTCTTCTGAATGTGTCTGCTGTCTGATATTCTGCGCTGGGTTGGTGGGGGTTTGTGATGAAGCGTCTGGAAGGAGCGTGGGATCATCGCCCTGGACCGTGCCCCCATGGATTTTATGAACATCTCCAAGTAACAAGACTCCGCAACCTCCCTGGGCAACCTGTGTCACCATTTGTCCCCCCACAGCAAATAAAAATTGGATTTCTCATCTGCACAACTGGAACGTCCTGTGCTTTCATTTGCGCCTGTTGCTTCCTGTCCTCTCAGTGCGCATTCTTTATAAGATCCTGACTCGCTCACCTTCAGTCCCTCTGAGAGCTCTGGAGTCATACTGATAATATGTGCCAGCACCAACTGCATCCCAGACACCCCCAAACTCTCTGCCCAGTCCTCTCTTCTTGCTGCTGAGGAGTGCCAGCTCTCCCACCTCCCCTCCCATGGCAGCACAAAGGAGGCTCAGCCCCAAAGCTCCATTGCTGGAGCCTTGGCCCCATCCCTGGCCCCATCTGTGGTCTTCTCTCTTTGCTCTGGCGGTCTGGGGCTGGGACCAGAGCTCCCACTGCCCTCTTGCCTCCAGAGTGCTGGCACTAGCTCCTGGGAATCCCACCCTGCTCCATCTGCCCAGCTCTGCCAGAGCTGTATTTTTTCCTCCTGCTGTTTTCTTCCATTTCTGGTGGTTTTCTGCTGCTCAGCATATGCCCCTCCCTGGACAGGAGCTCCCCCCTGCCTTCCAGATCTTTGCTCCTGCCTCCCACTCCAGCTTCTGGAGTCTGGGAGCAGATCAGCTGAAGAGCTGCCAGGCCCAGGAAAAGGGCAAGAGCTTCTGGGACAGAGCAGCTCAGGGTCTCCCTCCAGCCTCTGTGGTGATCCAGTGACACTGGTGCTGGCTCGTGCTGAGGTAGAGGGGAGTGAAGGTGTCAGGAGCCACCAGCTCACGTGTGGGTTTTGTTCTACTTTGTTTTTTGTTCTATTTTTTTTTTTCCCTCTTCTTTTGCTGTTTATAGCTTGTTAAAATATTATCAGGCTAAAAGAGAAAGCTTGGGACACATGTTAGCAGAGGAGAAGGGAATAATAACTTGACAGGGTTTTTAAAGGCAGAATCCTTTTATTTTCAGCAGAACATGACACTCCAAACAATTTTCCTGACTGTCTTCCTTTTTGCTATGGTATCATGGGAAGAGTTTAAAGGGGATACATTTTAATGCTTATAGCAAGAGAAACTCTGTGGAATAATGAACCTGTAAATCTCCTGACTCCCATTGGAGGTCAGCAGCAACCCAGGGTGTTTAACCTCTTCCAGGATCAGGCCACGTACGAATCACATAATTTTTTCCATAACAGTGTTAATGACTTCTCTCAGATCTGAATAAATGACTCTCTGCTTTTCAGTCACAGAACACTCAAAGTGACAGGAGTAGCTTAATGTCAGCAGTAGGATTGGTTGGATTTTTTTATATTGTCACCCAGCGCAATTGAGCTAAGCAAATTAAAGAACGAGCATTTTTGCAGGAAACCTCTTTGCTTTCTGCGAGTGCTGATACAGCTACACAGTTTCACTGTTGCTGCCATCTTGGTCCCAACCTTGAAAAGAAACCCAGGGTTAAGGGGCTGCTATAGGAAAACTGTTGTATATCTAGTGGAGCTGGCTATTATGTTTCCATCTGACTGATTTTCCATCAGAAAATGGTGACTGCGTGGAATCCAAGTACTTCACAGCCTGGTTTTGGTGATGCTCACTGGTTCCTGTAGAGCACAAGAATGTTGCCAGGCTCCCTGATGACTGTCTCTTAGCTTTGAGTCCCCAGGGAGACACAATGACTTTTTCAGAGCCAGGGAGTTTGTCACCCCAGGAAGCTGAGAGCAAAGAAGGATTTGAGAAATTCCATATATTTTATATAAAATATGACTCCTTGAATGTGTCTATCTCATGCAAAATGTTGCCGAGAGCTAGAATTGTTGTGCCTCTGCAGTCCTTTAAGTACTGTACAAAATGATGGCATCATCTAGGGTCAGTCAGTTTGTGTTTGGTTGAAGATCTTTGCAGAAAGAAGTGAGAACATATTGACCTCATACAAACACAGCGCTTTTGTTCTTTCTTGGGTATACTTTTCTCTGAAAGCACAGTAAGTTTAATGCTGGAGGGACTGGAAGTGAAAGCACAGTGCTAGCATTTCAGGCCCCACACCTGCAAGCTAGGAGTTAGGCTTGTTCAATTCACTAAAATGGCATAAATAACATTGTTTGTTTTTTTTTTCCTTCAGTATTTCAGTGTTTAAAATAATCTCCCATATTGTAACTTTTACTCATTGACTGTAACAGGACTCTTGAGGGAGATAAAGCACAAATGAAAAAAGAAAAGGTGTATGTAGTCTATCTATCTGATGCAAAATATGCCATTGGCAAAAGATGAACTGGAGGTGTGCATAGAACATTGTACATTGTCACTTCAACTCCAGTGCCTGCTCATTGGCTTCTCTGGAATTACATCCAGGATCATGTTCTGTTTAGTTTTTATTAATTGTAAAGTAACCATTTAGACTTCATTTGTGATGATGAGAAGTTAATTTATAATGCTGAAAACCATAAAGCAGTGAGGATGTCCTGACACTCCAATGACTATAGATACTCTTTTTCATTTGTAGGTCTGTGAAATCTGTTTAACTAAATGAGCGTGTGTGGTTTGGGAGAGATGAATTCTCAAGATTTCTGAATCCTGCTTAAAGGCTGAGGCAGAAATAAAAATATTATTGTTTAAGGAATCATTGCTAGAAGAAACAGATGTTTGGTTTGAGACACTGAGTTCAGTCTCACTCCAAAGAACATAAAGCTTTCTTGTTTTCCTACAAAGCCTGAAAGTGCATCTTGAATGCTGTGTGGAATATATAATTTTTCTTCACTTTTGAATCTTCCTGAAACTGGAAACTTCAAAGCATACTGACCTGCTCTGATTTCACTATTTACTGTTTCATGACTTTACTGTGAATTTCCCTACCTTTACTTGATCACAAAATGAGGACTTCTTCCAGTCCTTTTTCACAGGAGCTTCACTCTTTTACAGAAACCTAATCTCCATCCTCAAGGATATGCATAAAAGAGAAGAGAGAAGAGTAACATCAGGAAACATGGTTTTCTCATGTATCTGCCTCCATTTTGCCTTTACTTCCTTCCAGGAGTGAAAGGCTGCTCTATAAAAGAGACAGAATATACCCCAGAGAGAATAACCCCTAAAGCAAGATGATGCCTATTATGCTTTGAAATATGTGAAGATCATAGAGACGTGTTTCATCAGATCCAGACAGGTCCTGAACATCTACAATTTCCCTTTTCTCGTCAGGTGTTTCGTCTTTCTCAAAATATTGGAAAATATTCAAAATGTGTTTAAACATAAAATTCCTGAAATTCTTCAGACACTGCTCACTAGTTTTCCAGGGTAAAAAACAGTGTTGGAATCCATCTTGTCCCTTTGGTGTTGTGCTCATTGGAAAGGAAGGAAACTCAATTTCTTTTGAACTTTTCTGCTGTGAAACTGATTGCAAGAGCCTTCTAGAACAACATTTTTAACATAAATAATTACGCATTACTGTGTGTCTTTTACTTTGAGATACAAATACAACAAGATAAATAAGCCACCAAACAGAAAGGACCATAAAATGTGAGAGGCAGCACTTGTGCATAATAAGAGATCTTCCGTACCTAGGAGTTCAAAATCTAAGAGGCGATAGCAGGTGAAAGGAAATATCACTGTGCTCATGTGCACGGTCACACACTATATTGGTTATACAGAGATTAATCCAAGCTGAGTATGATTACAATTCCTCAGTTACAGGACTAATCTTTATTTTCCTGTGGTATACTTCCTATCTCAGTGTAGCATGTTGCATATGTTACCATGATAACTTTCTCATAATTAATCTGAACATAAAAAAGGTTTTATTGTCCTGACTGATTATTGGAAGTTATACCTTTCATGTAACATCCTGTGTTCTTGGAAACTTTATGTATGTCCAAACACAAATTTGAACAGCTCTATCTTTACAACTGAATCTTGTACTTGTCACATTTTGGCAAATATTACTGATTTATCAAAGATAGTAAAGAAATATGGAAGCTATTGACAGCAGCCCTCATCAGTAACCTGTCTGAAAACATAGCATACAGAAAAGATATCACAGAAATGGTATCTTTAAGATAGTGCTCAAACTGCTCGCACACGAGTTTTCCTGGTATGAAGGTTGTGAGCTGAGATTTCATATGCAGTTATTTTGCCTCCAATATTGTAGTGTGGCCAATCCAAGAAGCAATGGAGATAAATCTGTCTTTATTAAAGATAATGGAATGAAATAAAATTATATTCATGAATAAGATAGAAGTGATCAGAGTAATTAGAATTAATACATTAAACTCTGTGTGAAAAGTTCTCAATGTCCAGCTTGATTTGTTTTCTGTATTTTCTTGCGGTGTTTTTGCAGAGCAGCTAGGATTAAAAGGTAGGGTGCATTGCTCTTTAATGGTGGTAAAGGCATGAGGCTGGGTCAATGCACACGATATTTGCAGTTCAGCTTGAGTGATCCTTTTTATCATATGCAGAAAAGTATTTTTGCTTTTATCAGTATTTATTTGACTGTTCCAAAGAAGTCAGTTAAACCCTTTCCAAAAGTTCTTCCTGGAGATGTCTGCCAAAATGTAACGTTGTCACCAAGGTGTAAAATTGAAATGGATCAAGTCTGAGAAATTGATGGAAGGCATCTTTTCCGTCCTGAATACTCCTGAACTAGGGCATTCTACTCTGGCTCTTCCTCAGGTTAAATCTCCTTCTGAAGCACAAGGAAATTTTTGCTTGGGCAACCTATCCAAAGATGACCCTAAATCCAAGGGGAAAAAAATTAAGCGTGCTTAAATTGTAGCTGTGTCAAGTTCATTTCTGACTCACACTGTTTGTCCTGTTGTCCCCTCCTACCTCCCAGCTACTCTAGGTATTTGGGTTGCAGAGCAGTAGCATATCCAGCCAGTGCCTTCAGCCACTTCCAGGTAGTTATTTTGGAAAGCAACATTATTTTCTTTTTTTCTGTTTAAGACAAATTGGCAATTTAAAGGTCTCTTTGAAAGCAGAAACACTGCTAGGAAGGAAAAGGGAAGACAGGTGCAAATGGCATTGTTAGATTAGTTGGGAAAGAGGAAATGGGATAAAGAAGAAATACAGCTGAATCCAATATAGCATTAGCAAGACAGAAAAGAGGCCTTCAAACAATTATACTGAAACACCCATAACGTTCTGCTCACTGGCTTGTGGGTTGAGGAGCACTGCTGTAACTGATGCTCTAGAAACTATTTCTAGAGAAAACAGAGGAGGAACAAAGATACACATGCTCTGTACGTGCTTTGGTATCATGGCTGTTTGGGATACAGCACGACTTTGTAAGTTCGATCATCTGTGTGTTCTGAATTCATAGGAGCTACCAAACTGAGCAGGATGCTGGCCAGCCTGCCCAATAAAAAGTGCTGCAGAGACAAGCACAGAAATAAGCAGCTGTCTCTGTGCTAAGTGCAGACCTCTGCTTCACCTAGAGCTCAGCTCTTCCCCAGGAACTGAGTAGGGTCAGCAGCATTGTACTCATCTGAGCTCAGTGCTGATAGCATTAACTTAGGGTGTAGAAGATAGATTCAAAAATTTCCTCTCTATGAATGATAGGCTTAATCTCCTGTCAACCATCACTGAAAGAAATGATGCAGTCCATGACAAACATGTAGAAGGCGCTTCTCAGTCAAGTTGTTGAACTGTATTCACTGTGCTGTAGAAAGAGTAGAAGTGAGCTTGTATATTAGGTAGGGTGCATCTGTCTGATACAAGAGGACCTGAGTTCCTGTTCTTCCTCCAGTTAGCATGCAACTATTTCACAGAAGACAAAACAGCTCCAACAAAGAGATGCCTGTAGTCAGGTTACAAATGGTTATGGGTGACAATCTTGTCATGTCAGCAAGTGATGCCCACTGTGCTAGCCCAGGTTTCTGAGTACAGGTGGCTAGCTGGACTGACAGACTGCTACTGAAGTATGTACATGTGCTCTGATTGTGCCTCCCAAAGCATGCCTACCAGCTTGGGAGTGATGCAAAGACATAAAAGTGACTGTCACTGACACCTGAATGCCTGTTAAACAGCCTTTTAATACATGATTTTGTACTCCCTATGGCTAACTTTAATCTTGTTCCTATTATTTTAATCTTCAAGATTAGTTATAGTTCTTGTAATATAATCCTTCTGGCTCTTGTGATTTTAAATCCATCACTGAATATTTGGGAAACTTTGTCAACTCCGTGTTCTGTGCCAGTGTCTTTACAGGAAAAGTTAAAGAGACTCAGTGCCTCTATCAACCCTTAAGGAACATCAAAAAACTCCATTTTAACCAGTGTCCTCTGTGATGCCCCTCATCTCTCAGTTAGGTCTTGATTGACTTTGCACTAATGCTTCCTCTCCAAGTTTTGCTAACATCTTTCTGGCCCTACATTAAATGAATAACTGGCTTCATTTTAGGCTACTACATTTCTTCAATCTGAAAGATCATCAGTGTTATCAAAGTAAGACGCTAAAGGTATTCTGCTTTCCCAGTATCTGTATGAATTGCTTCTACATAATTGATGAGCTGAGATGGTGGCATAAAGATTATTTAGAGCATAAATCTTCATCCAGTTATTGGTCAATGTTCTCCATAGTTATGCTATTAAGTATATACTGTCTATTAGCTTTATTGGCCTCAGACTTAAAATTGCATATTTATTTTCATTAAATTGGATTTTCTATTTCTGTGCCAAATGATATAGATCAAAATCTGGCCACAATATGCCTTAATATTATCAGATTATTATTACTACTGAATTTGATACATGCTTTAGATAGCTGCATGGAAACAGTTAAACATTTTTCAAATAAGACAGGTTCTTGAAATGACCTCAAAAAGCTTCAGTTCATAAGAAAAGACTCCCACACCTTTCCAGTTTGGTAAATTAGTCACTGTTATTTTATAAGTCCTTAGTTTAATGGTATTTTAACCCTCAGGCAATTTTATCATTTTTATCATTAAAGCTGAGCCTTTTTTCTTCTCAGTGAAAACTTAGCTTGTGGCAAAATTTATGCTTTGATGTTTAGTTTAAAACTGTGATGCAAAGTGGCATTTGCTATTTAAGGAGGAATATATTTTCTGGGCTAGAAATACAAAAATGAGGAGGAAGGTCTTGTCTTCCTTTTGTCCAGCAGAAAATGAAATTCAGAATTATTCAGGATTCAGTGCAAGATCTAAATCCTGCCCACACTTCCTCTCCAGGGAAAAACAGCTAAGCCACAAGTATTCTGGTGTTAATATTGGAGGAAATAGATGATTTCTCAGTGTCTCTTTTTTGAGCTGTTTTATTTACTAAATACAATTAAACTTTCCCTAGAGTACTTGCATGTTTTATCTCCATGTTGAGTGGCTGACCTTCTAGACTACCACTATTCTTTTGATCTATATCAGAGGCAAAATCAGTGTTTTGTACAAATCAGAAAAAATGTAGCAGCTGAGACTGATCAGGTGCCCTCTCTTTCTGCCTGGTTGCTTAGTGGTTAGTGGGCATTCATTTAGATAGTAAGAGTTCTGTAATCTCCTCAGTCTGCAACCAACTCAGTATTCCTCCTCTGGTTAAAGTTGCTCAGCCTCAAATGACTGCTAACTGCAAAAGAGAGTGTTTCCTTCAACAGTTTTGTGAATGGTATAGTAATTTAATTTCTTATTTTTCCCCATGTGTACACTTGAAATGATTCCTATACAACCAAGCAAAATAGGTTGGGTTGTTTTTCCTCAAAAGAGCAAAATGTGGTTTGGAATGAAGGTTTTCAGGTTTTTTTAGTTCATTTGCTGAACTGAAAAGTCCGTTATGAGCAAAGTGTTAATTACTTTTTGGTGCAATTCTCTACAGCAGTGATGTTCATACCATTTACCATTAGGATAGTATAACACTACCTCACCCCTTTATAGGTTATATACAATTTTCTTTGCAGAATATAATTTGATTTCCAGATCTAGATACCACAGCAGGGTGAAGACAAAGCCTATTGATTACTAAGCAACAAATCCAAGCCCTTTCACTGTCTCCAGGAATTTGATGAGGCTTTCAAAAAAGGGACCCACCACTATGGCAAGTTCTCCATTTCTGTTGGATCCTCTTACTGTGATGACTAAAGGCCAGGTGGAAGTAGGGCATGAAAAAGTAGAGCGAAAACTTACAGTAGAGTCACTGCTTTATCCATTCTGTGGCTTCCTCAGAGAAATGGAGAGTGTAAGGCCATGCTGGAGTAAAAGTATTATCAGTTGGACAATGCTGTTTCTGAGTAATGTCTGAGTCTTTGAAGTTTATCAGTGGGTTGTCACTGAGTAGTTATAATGTTTTTTTTCCATCAATACATGATTATCTTGCAACATCCTAGACGTTGTGTTTATTTAACCAAGGACAAAGCTGTGTAACTGTTCCACAGGACCATCAGAGTATGGGGATTTTATCAAACATAATTTTGTAGTGTAAAATAAATGTCAGAAAAAAAGAAATAGTTTTAGAAGTACAATGCTCCCTATTTTGAGAGCTAAGTGTAACATCAACGGCATAGGCTAGAAAACAGGGTAAAGTGTTAATAAATCTGGTCACCATTTCAGAAGACTAAATCACCATTCATTATGAATATGGGTTGGGCAGTCTGGCATAAAATGAGTCTTTCAAGTTCTGTGATACTTTAGAGACTATTTTGGGGGACTTATAAACAGGAAAATACATAAACTGCAATAAGCCTTTCACTAGCTGAGTTCTTAAGTTTAAGCTTTAAAACTTATGTTTGTAAAGAGTTTGGCTAACAGCACACTGTACTACAGGTAGAGATAGTAATATTTTCAAAAGGTAAACAGGCAGCTGCCTGCTCCTACTCCTAGCCAGGGAGCAGAAAAGCCTCCTTGGCTACCCTTACTTGCCTGCTCTTTAAGGCAGTAAGCAGGTTTTTTAAAATGTTTCACACTAAAGTTGCTGAATGCTGCACAGCCCAGTAACTCACAGAAAGGTTTGGGCTGGTGTCCCAGCTTCAGCCAGGAGAGGGTTAATGTTCACAAGGGGCTGCAGCTGGGCAGGGCCACAGCTGGGGTAAACAACTCAACCAGCCAATGGGGTATTCTGTAGCATACTGATGTCATATAAGGGGAGGGGTGGAGCAGGGTGGTTTTTGGCAGGTTAGCTTGTGGATGGAGTTGGGTGAGCTGCTGCGTCTTGGGTAGGAGGTTTATTGTTGTTTGCTTGCTTGATATGTTACTTTTGTTGTCTCTTGTCTCTCTATGTTACTTTATTAAACTGCCCCTATTGCAGCCTACAGGTTTTTTGTTTTCTCTTTCTCCTGATTCTCCTTTGTGAACGTGTGGCGAGGGAGCTGGGTGGTGGTGGGGTGGCAGTGGTGTCAGTGGCTGCTGACATTTAGCTCCCAGCTGAGGCTAAACCACAACAGATCATCTAGTTGCTATGTTGTGTTGTTGCAAGGTAGGAGTCAAAAAAGGGTTCAAGATGAGTGGAAAGTCACGTTGTGAGAGGCTCATGTTCACTAAGGAGACAGAGGAATCCTGTAAAAAAATATAGTTTATTCTTATTACAGTGAGAGCCCATGGTCATATCCCTGTGGGGTCTCTCAGAATTACTGGGGGATGCAGCCCCTTTTCTATCCTAATTTCCTGGCTGTATATGTCCCTTCTCCTTTCCCCGTTGGCTGAGATACTAGGAGAGTGCAGATCTGCCTACTACACATTCTCCTTAACATGTACTTCTCTTCACATCATGCTTGTATGTCTCATTAACTTCATTTTATGCCTCTCCTGGGAGGTGAAGTAACTATGTACCAGCATGCGTACTTATTCCTAAAGTTCAAAAGTTGAGGCTATCCAATCTTCTTAAGGTAGGTGGCCGGTTTTGTTCTGTTTCAGTCATGTTTCTAGGTTCTTCTTTTCTCTTGTTTGACGCTTTCTGGCAAGCCCCTAAATCACTGTTGTTCTTTTATATGCAGAGTGAGCCCCTTATCACTTCGGGGCACCAGTAATTGTAAACACCAACATTCCTTCCTCTCTACCTACAAATTGTCCCCCTATCATATGGAAAGGTATTGAAACATTCTTTAATGTAAAGACAAATTCCATTCTATTCTATCAAAGACAAATCTTTGATCACCTATGAGCAAGGAAATTCCTTAAAATCTAAGCCAGGCTCTTTGAGGCTTTTCTCATTCACGTGTATTCCTGCCTCAGTCAAGGGCCCTGTAAGGCACAGGTAGAACTTTTTCTTCAGCACCTGCAGAAATGCTTTTCTCAGGAAAGTGCAAAGCAGAAAAGGATGCCACAGATTTGCTGCCTTCTCCTGCTTGGGGAGTCTCTGCCTCCCCTTTCTTTTGGGATTCTTTTTCCTATCTTCTCATATGCAGACTGGGTTGGGGTATAGCTAGCTGCCCTTGTCATGGGCCATTCTTCTCCACCTTCTACTGCTACTTAGATCTCAGAGAAGGCAATGAAATGGAAGAGGGGCGTACTGAGTTCTGAAAGGGAACAGAGGGATGGGGACAACCAGACCTAATGTGAGGGTATATTGGCAAGACTAATATGCCTAGGTTAGAGTAGGATGAATAGCTAGATGGCTGACATACCTGTAATATTGTGATACTGTTAGTCTTTGTGCATGATCCACATGATCTCTCCTACATTTTTAGGTCTCTTCAGTGTTGGGGGAGGATGTTCAGGAGACCAAAGTCCACCCATATCTCCAGACATAGCTAACAGGGTGCTCTCCTACCACTCATCTTCAGTTGTAAATCTGGTCCACAAAGTTCCTTCCCCTCTCCTCCCCTCCCCTCCTGTCAACTGGGACATTTTTTGTTCTGTTTCTCCATGCTGCTCTTCACTACTGCATTAATTACATTAATACATCTGTAAACTAGGTTAGGGAGATGATCCAACATAAAAAGAGATAAAGCTCGTTGTGCTCTGAGCAAGAAATGGGAAAGGCCTTGCTTCTTTCATATTGGGTAAAGCTTGTGACAATCTAGATGAAATGTTGTTACATTTGATCTTATATTTATTAAAATTTTTTTGCCCTTTCCCTGTAACTGTTTCATGAGTCTGCTATAATCTTTCCAAGCCTGATTAAAGTCACTAACAACTAGTCCTCAGTTAACCAAACCCCTTCTTTTTGTATTTTTTTGTTTTTAATCTTGGTCTGTGATTGTATCACATGACTGATAGGTAATATGTAAATTATATAGATGGTTCTAGAACACAATGAGTGATCACACTCAACATTTTAAAGAGGTAGATGAGAAGGGGAGATGGAGATCATTTATTTATCAATTCTGAATTTAGTAGGGATGCATTTGCTCCTACCTGTCCTGCTGTTTGACAAAGCTGAGCCAAAGATAAAAGTTATAAGGCCAGCCTTTAAATGAATATGTCAAAACCCACAAAGCAATGCCGTTGGAACATCATGACTTTTCAGTCCAAGGAGCATAAGCTTCTCTAAGTACTAAGAGCAGCAAACCTCGGCAGATATGCCAGAGCCTTTTGAAATAATTGTCTGAAGTTGGATGTTGCTGCTCAAAGTTATGACTGCAACCCAGACCAACAAATGCTTTTATTTTAATTACAGTCCATTGTACTTACAAGATTCTTACTTATTAATACTGGTCATACTCAGATGGGTATTTGTAATGTGTTTGCACATTCTACAGTCTCCAGTATTAATGTTTTATTTCATTATTCATCTTTGGAATATGTACACCCTAGCCTTGGTTTCATACATTTCAATGGCATGCTTTGAGTAAATAATTTTCATATGACTATGCAAATAAGTTTTAAATCAAACCCTTCACTATTTACAAAAGGAAATCATGCTCAAAAAGCTTGATGGTACAATATCTCTGAATGCAGACACCTCTTGGTGGTTTTCGTCGTATGTTTTACTATGTGTATATATTTAGCCTGATGAACACAAATTGTTCCATTGGGACTACTCTTCTGCTTGAAAATGCAGTGCAAGTACTTCTATTGAGGTTAATATATAATGTAAAGAGAAATGAAAATCTTGTGGTCAAGCCACTGAACTAGAAGACAGGCTTTCCTCCTGCTCTTTGATTAGGATACAGAGCTAATTTATGCCAGTGACATTTTTGGAGCATTCCTCAAGGCCATGCCATTGCAGTAGTAATTTTCATCTGTGTAGGGCACCTGCTAAAAAAAGATCATTCTGCTGAGGTATAGCTTTGCACTCTCTATATTTTGCATCTGGTGTAGGTAATGACCCAAACAGCAGCATAGAGTCATAGCCGCTCAGTACAGCTGACTTTGGCAGGGTGTTGTGAAGCGTGCAAAAATGATATTGTTGAAGTCCTCCATGAGTCTTGAAAGAAAAGCACAATACTCTGAATTATGGTCATACTGATTATTTCCCTGAGTCTATTTGCTTAGCAACTTGGCTGTATTTTAAGCCCAGTGTAAAAATACTCTCTCATGGGACTGCTTGCAATATAAATAAAAGTCTATTTCATTATTCAGCTGAGTATAATTACGCATTTCATCCTTACTGTTACTTCTCTTAACACGATTCTGTTCTTCCAGAACCTGGCTGAGGTTTGAAGAGATGGGCAGTTACCTTGGTGTAATGTTCAATGGTGTGAAATCTTTTGCTATGTGCTTTCTTTGCTGCTAATGAAACTGCAGTCAAGCAACCCAGCATAGTCTGAAAGACCATTTGAAGCCTGTGTCCTACATTAGCTATAATGGTTTGGGGATGGGTTTTGTTGGCTGGTTGTTTTTTGTTTTTCTTTACTAGGCAGATCAAAAGGCCACTGAACACATCTGGGCAGATTGCTGATGTGCAGAAATTTGCATCGAGATGGATCTTGGGGCAGCTGTTAGAGAACGCTGTATTTCTCAGCACTCCTGAAGCTGCTCTTTGGGACAAATGTGGACTTGAAGCCCAGAATAGACTTTAGAAACCTACAGTCTGAACCAATATCATGTATAATAATGCATTCTACTGCAAACCACTTCCTTGAGCCCCTTGTACTATTCTTCCCTGTATCCTCTACCACTTTTAAGTATAACTTTTGTTATATCTTTTGTTATGGTTATCTGACTAATTCTGGTGTAAATCGAATCAGTGCTCTCTTAGCATTAGTTAGCTCTTCTTCTTTCAACGAGGAAGTTGATGAGGCTTTCTACA
>NW_008595884.1:0-3243 GCF_000691845.1 Merops nubicus
GCCGCCGGTGCCGCCCCGGCCCGCGCTCCCTGCGCCCTGCCCTCGGTGGTGTCGGCCCACAGAACCTTCTTGGAAGTGGTACCGTTAATTAAGGGTCCGCATTTTTGGGAGGAATTCCTCAATGTGAGAAATTTTCGGCTGCTACAGCTGTAAATGCTGAGAGGTGGAAGTGGGGCTTCATGTAAAGCTGGGCTCGGTTTCCACACATAGAAGTTTGAGGTCAATACGAATGGAGGTGATGAGAGGCCTAAAAAAAACCAAACCAGAGGCATTTAAAGATAAAAGGGGTCATTACAGGGTTTGGTCTTCCAAGGAGACTTCTAGCCGCAGATGAAATACTAGAACTGCTTGAAATACAAAATTGAGCTTCAAGTCCTCCGACATCACAATTTTTCTTGTAAATAACTATTTTGCAGCGGCTCAGAATAAACCTTACTGCTCACATAGAATTTCAACAACATTTTGTTTTATAAACCCTCCCCTACAAAACTCACAGCCTGGACTCTGTAGCAGGAGCATGGGGTCACTCCATGGGAGGATCTAAGGCTCTCAATCCAGGATTTCTTTCCTGGAGCTATGGGATGCACATGCAGAGGGAGAAGTTGTGTAGGCAGGAAAACAAGAACTTAAGAGCAGTCCTATTTCCGTGTATGGGGTGCAATGGAGTATAGTGGAGACTAGTGATAAAAATGTTTCCTTACTGCAAGGAACACCCCACAGAGGAAGGGTAGCTGGAAGAGACAGTGCTTACCAGAACACTTGCATCTGGCACAAGTCAGCTGGATAAACATCTTTTGGCATTTCATACAGCAGCACGTGCCTTTGCTAGAACAAAAGCCATGGTAACTGTGGGTTTGGGTTACGCACCACTGTTCTCATTTATGCTTTAGTAAATAAAGGTTATTTGTAGTAATAGCACAGAAAGTGAGGAATACTGTATGCAGTTGAAACTGAAGGAAAGTCAAGACAAAGCCTATCTCATTCATCAGCTTCCAGCTGAGTGTGGCATTAGGGCTACCATCTCTAATCTCAGAAAAATTTCCTAATCACCACAAGCTATCGGTATCTCTCCTTTTGATCAGATCTGAAAGGATGGAGTCTAGCCCTTTTATTTCCTGCCAAGGATGACACTGGAAGTCAGGCCACTGCAGGATTCTGGACTCCACCTGGGCAATCCTCTGATTAAACACTAATCATGTCCAATCTTGCTTATTCTGGGAAATGACCTGAACCAGAGCAAAACCAGAATATTGCCAGAGGATTTTTTCTCTGCAGTTCATTTTCACTGACGTTTAACCTCCTTGAGAAAAGTTTTTGACATGAGAGCTTTAGACAGTTCTCCACATGAAGGTTTTTTTCTCCAATAGCTACATGGGCTAAGACGCCTTTTTGATCTATTTCTCTTTATTTGGTTTTGAATTAGGACTCTTACTTTCTATGTATGGTCTTGTTTGTAAAGACAGATTACCTTATTTTTCCCTTCAGGAATAAAACAACTTTCTAATCAAAATCCAAAATGACAAAAGCTAAATTTGCTGCATTTTAAACAGACATCTGCTCATAATGTGTAAACCAATAAATAAAATTCCTTCAGGTTAGCTGGATGTTGTTCACAGAGAAACATACCTTAACTTTATCACATAGTGTAAGAAATACACTGGCTTTTGTCTCTTCATTGTTAGTGTACAACCTGGGTATGTTTTAATGAGATTTTTCAAAGTTTCTACCTAGTGTTACCTTTGTCATTAATATTCACCTGCAGTAGCTGTATAGTAAGCATATTTTTCTCTTGACAGGCTATACAGAACACACTATTCATGCATATTTAGGTAATAATTTTGATGTATCGTCATTTGCGTACAGGCTGGTGGAATTGTGACCAACTGCTGAACAATCTCAGAGAACTATTTGTTATGTAAGTATACCCATACATCATTCAGAGCAATCAGGGTGCTGGGAGAGGACTTCCTGAAAAAAAAGCAGCCACTTTTTTTTTCTACTTTCTCCTCAGCTATTTAGACAGTGTTTCTTCTTTTCTTTTGATGGAAAATTTCTATAATCTATTCAATACGTGGACTCCAAAAGGTCCAAAACCTTCCCAAAGGTTTTAACAGAGCCTGTATTTTCTCCATGGTGATCAAAAGCAGCCTGGTCTTCTGGAGCAAGACTCACAGTGACAGGGCTGGCTGCACAGCCTCACGTATTCCAAGATGTAAATCTGCAACTTTCTTGATCAAGTACAGTGATAAAACAACTTTCCCATCTCTTATTTAAACAACAGTGAGAAAGTTATTACCAGAAAGAGGTCTTAAGGTAAATGAACATAGATATCTGTCTAAAATCCTCTCCCCAAAGGTAACTCGGGGAAAGTCAGTTGTGGGTCTGTCCAGCTCTCTAAGACAACTCCCCCCGTCTCAGCTGCATGTTCTTTACAAAACCAGCTAGAGTTCTTTTGACTGCATCTACTACCGAGCTTTTCCCTGAGCTGGCTTAATTCCGTAAGAGCGAGCTCGGAAGTATTTGGGGGGATGTGGCTTATCTTAACCACTCCTTCCCCTCCCTGCTCGTCTTCCCTGACAGTGCCCATTAAGCTGAACCGACTGGGTTCAGATTTCAACACCCTACTGGCCATGTCAACACAGCCTGTTCCTGAACTGCCCAGCAGTTCCAAAACCAGCACAGCAGGAGACTGGGAAGGTCATTTTGTACAGGAGAACAGAGGGCAGGCCTGTCAGCTCCACAAAACATCCATCTGTTTTTTTCCTACTTAAAATTGTTGTCACTCTATCACTAACCATGTATTGTATTACCACTATATTAGACTATCATTCTTTAGTGCCTATTAGATAGCATCCTTTTAAATCTAGTAAACACTTCAGCCTATTAATTTTCAATAAATATAATTAATTTAGTGTATTATGATCCAAATTCTTAGAATATATGGAGAAAATGCCAAGAATGGGATTCAAGCATCAAATTTCACATTCTCTGAAGTTACCACAGGATCTCATATTTTATATGATACACACTTAAATCCTCTTTATCAGCTATGAGACTATTTTAGACACTCTTAAATTACCATGATTAAATTGGGGCATTTTTCCAGCAGTAGGACTTCAAGCTCAGATAATGCTAGCTAACAAGGAGAGAAAGCAGACAAACCAGCTGTTGCAAGACACTGAACTTTTGCCTTTGATCATCCTTTACTTGATTCATGGCCAAAAACAATCATGCAGGTTCAGC
>NW_008595884.1:3274-22575 GCF_000691845.1 Merops nubicus
AACAAAGTTTAGTGGGTGACAGAAAAAAGGAGATCAAATGATGTCAATCATAACATACTGCCAACCCTCTATTCTGGCAATAAAAGTACCACCTGAATGTAAAGCAGTTTTCCAGTCGTCTTTTGGCTTGATTATTGGTGCAATGAAAGACACTTTTTCCCTGCCCTTATAGCAAGAGAAATAGGACAGACAAATGGGAGAATAGTATCTAAAATATTAATAATTTAGCAAATGTATTATTTATTTAAATATTCGTATTATATTTATCAGATTAATTTTCTAAACAATTTTGTTTCTACACAGTTAATCTCTCATATCTTAAGGCTCTTGCTTAGAAATCTTTTGACTATTTAAATACATCCTATTTAATTCTAAAGATGCAGCAGTTTACAGAGGCTTTTCAGACTGTGCCTTCAGTCATATCACCCCTTATTCCTTTTCTTATTTTAGCAAATAAAACGGTGCATTTACCAAACACTTTCCAGAAAAAAATAATTTTGATGATTTCAAAGAATTCTTGGTATAATTTTGACTCTTAAAACCACTTACTAGTTTTCCTGTTGTACAGTACCGTATTCTTCCAATTGTACACTATGTTCAACATTAGAACTAAGTAATAAAACCAGTCATTTATGAAACCTTATTTATGGAACAAATTTCACCTATCAGAATATATATATTCCATGAGGACAGGTTGAACATATGAAATTTAGGAAATACAGAAACATTAAAAAAACCACCCTATTTAAAGTTATTTATTACCATTTTAAAGGAACTGTCAGGGAGAAGACAGTTTCATATAATGAATCAAAGATTACATTAACTTAAATTCCTTCAGATTTTTGTCCTTTGGCTTTTGCTACTTCTGCCTTTCAGGCATGAAATTAATATATACAATGCAGTAAATCTTTTAAAATTCAGAATGTAAACACACAGTCCATATCTGCTCTGGTATTTCTGTAAATATTCTTTGGATCTATAAATACAAGTGACACTAGTATGTGTACATAATGCTATTAGCATGTACAATGCAAATGAGTAATGGTATCTCAGACAAGACAGAGATAAAAACCAGATAACGCAACTTAAAACATCATCACACTTCTGGCTTCTTACATTTAACATAAATCTTCTTATTCCTATCAAAGTGTTCATTTCTAAATATTTAACAATGCTATCCCACTTTTTCACTCATCACTTTGAAGCACTTTGTACTACAGAGAAGGCAAGGAAACAACATTGTTTCTGCTCTGCAAATGTAAAAACTGAGGCACAAAAGACTATTTTTTTCAATACTAGTATTTCAGATCTCAAACCTCTTTGTTAAATTAGGCTAGTGTCCCCCAAAATGCAAGGCAACTTCTTACACTCCTTTCTCTTCCAACTTACCTATCACAATAAATGTAGAGCCTTAGAAAAGAGCTGGCTCAGCACTTTAAAATTGGGATACATACAATGCCTCTTCTTGTACTTTTAAGTGACTGGCACTCTGGAAGAAAGGTACTTCTAAAAATGATGCTTACCCAGGCAAAACAAAGAACAAAAATGGAATTATTATATTTAAGGTATCTATCATTACACAATTACATGCTGCATATATTGGAGGAAAAAGACTATTAAACAGGAGCACTGTAAACATGCTGCTGATGTATCTTACCATTACAGCACGTGAAATAAAGGATTTAATGTTTCTGAAATTTTGTCAAAACCCCCTCTATTTTATAAAAACACAGGATCCATTTAAAAGCTTAACTGAAAAGATTTTTGTAAGAATTAATCCAAAATTCACTAACTTAACTAGATAAATTAGAAATTAAATTAAACTGTCATCACATCACATGAATTTCCCAATGTAACACTCACTACTCTGCAGGCAGGGTTTGATTCAACATGTATGTGCTTAGATTTGCTCAACTAACTGAACACTGCTACATCCACCCTCTGTTTTTCTTACCACTGACATTCTGTATGAAGTACTAACAATATGGCATATGCCAGACTGGTTTAGTAATTAAAGATAACTAGAAAACACTCTGTGTAGGCTCAGCATTAAGGCTGAATGTGATCTGGGGTGTAGTTTATCTAAACTAAAGAATGCAACTTTACTGAAATGGCTCAAATTGCATTTGGTCCAATAGTCTATTTAAATCAATTTTGCTTTTTCACATTTAAAATATACTAACTGATTTGTGGTACAGTTCAGACAACTGTTACACATCTAGCATACGGCTGTCACGTGGCTGTTCTGGATGGAAAAGGGAGTCCACGTCAGGATCTGTATAACCGCAACGCAAAGTGGAACCAGACAGACCAGATAGAACATGGCATCATGAAGACCTAAAAACAAACTGGTGAAGAAGATGAAGACACAGCTTTCAAGATGAGGAAGGTTAACTTCCATAGTTAATTCACAACAAATTATTTTTAAAGCATTCACATTATATACACATACAGAACATACATGTTACTGTGTATAACCCATTCTAAATAAAGGAAATGAAAATATCACAGAATCACAGAATGTTAGGGGTTGGAAGGGACCTCCAGAGATCATCAAGTCCAACCCCCCTGCCAGAGCAGGACCACCTGGTCTAGGGCAGGTCACACAGGAATGCATCCAGACGGGTCTTAAAAGTCTCCAAGGAAGGAGACTCCACAACCTCCCTGGGGAGCCTGTTCCAGTGCTCTGGAACCCTGACAGGAAAGAAGTTCTTCCTCATGTTGAGGTGGAACTTCCTGTGCTACAGCTTGTGATCATTGCCCCATGTCCTATTGTAGGGCATAAGTGAGAAGAGATTGCCCTTTCCTTCCTGACACCCAGCCCCCATATATTTATACACATTAATTAGATCCCCCCTAAGTCTTCTCTTCTCCAGACTAAACAGCCCCAGGTCTCTCAGCCTCTCCTCATAAGGCAGGTGTTCCAGTCCCCCAGTCATCCTCATAGCCCTTCGCTGGACTCTCTCGAGTAGATCTCTGTCCCTCTTGAAATGGGGAGCCCAGAACTGGACACAGTACTCGGGTGAGGTCTCAGCAGGGCAGAGCAGAGGGGGAGCAGGACCTCCCTTGTTCTGCTGCATACACTTTTCTTAATTCACCCCAGGAGACCATTGGCCTTCCTGGCCACAATATAATTCAAAATATAATTCAAGTATATTTGATATCTGAGATATTTCTTAATTCTACATATGAATATGTATTTTATGTTGTTTCCTCCCTTCACAATAGCTGGGGGAAATTAAATAATTAGTACACAAAGAGTTAATACACTGTAGGCAACCTAAGAAATCCTGTTCGCTACTTTAATACACATCTGCATTTTATAATATAAAAATTAATTTAAGTGGTCTAATCCAATTATAGAACAGAGCATCTGAAAATGTCTAGTAAGACTGAAAAAACTGTAAGAGAAATAAAATCAGAAAATGGAAGCAAACATTTTAATATGAAATTATTTAAGTTAAAATCTGTGCTATTAGTTATCCACATAGCCTGCCGAGTGCTAAATGGAAGTAATGATTAATGCACAAAATTCAGGTAGGGTGTAAAGGGCTGTTTGAAATAGATAATAAAAACCATAAAAAGAATGCATGTGAAATCAACACTCATTCTCATTTATTCTTGTGGATGCATGGTATTTCTTTATCTATGCTAAGAGACAAACGCATCAAGAAATCCAAAAAGAAAATACAGGAGTTAAATGAGTAGCCTTTTATGAACAGTATGGTTTCTGACAGCTCAAAGCATACAGTTAGGCATTCATCTAATAGCTAGAATCATTATCTACTGCCATTCTGTTAATTATTGGATTCTAATTACTTAAATATCAGGAAAGTCAACTCAAGCTGAGAAACAACCCCTAAATGAACTTCCTCTCCATGAGGCAGTTTATGTTATTTTCTCTTTTTTTTTTTTTTTTCCCCTTAGCATTCAATGATGAGATAGGAGACTCGCAGAGCAGCTATGGACATGATCCAAAAAAACCCTGACATCTGTGAAAAAAACCCTCTCATTAACTTGAGCAGGCTTTTAATAAAACCTGAGACTTTCTCTGAATTATAAAAGAATCAACTCATGTCTCACTGCATTTAGCAGAAAAAAATGCTTGCAACCTCCAATATAGGCCAGATTTATTCCTTAGTACATACACAGGCTTGTACAATGACCACAATTTATCTCAAGTCATGTACATGCTAACACTGCATAGGAAAATAAAAACCCACAGGCTTACAAGTGAATGACTTCATCACTTGGGCAATTGCATTTAAGACTGCAAGCGTTCACTAGCAGGTCACTGGTCCACAGCTGATGTTTACTGGCAGGGGCAATATTTTACCATTCCTATGTTGTTTGCTGGCCTGTATTCAATCACATTTTCAATCCACCTACAAGTAAACAGGGGCCCACATCAAGCACTCCCCCATCACAGCTGCCAGTAGTGATGGTGTGAGCAGCGCCAGCAGGGAGGCCACAGAGAAATTACCTACCTAGAGATGAAAACTGGACTCAGACACAGCTGACAGGATGCTGGGGCTTGTACTTGGCCTGTTCTGCACACTAAAGAGGACTGCAGTTTTCAGTACAAAAATGATTCTATCTTTATACATGGACTTCAGGAAGGACAAAAAAGAAAAAACATCTGCCAAATCACCCACACTAGTGCAAATCTTGATTTGGTTTCACTGGAATAATACTGGTTTAAGAAAATAATGTTATTTTACTGTAAAACCTTAAGTTACTGCAGGAATTGTTAAAAAAAATCTGTAGTACACAGAACAAGGAACGGGAAAATATTTCATTAAGGGACTGGGATATATCAAGAGTAGAGCTCAGATTTCATCATCGTAACAGCTGAACCAGTAACTTCAGAGATTTCCTCGTCTACAGTTTTTGTACAGACAGGAATAAAACACACGGTCTTTCACTAAACATCCCTAATATCACCCTGAATAGAACGTGATGTAGTCCAGTAATTTAATATGAAAGCATAAACAGTGTAAAATGCTTACAATAAATAACGAAGAGTTGCTGTCAAATAATGGAATTAGAAAGGGCTTTCGAGAGCAGGTAGCTGTAATTGCAGTGCCTCTCCAGGAGAGGGAGGATTTAAACTAGGCATCTTTTCCACAGGGGAAAAAAAAAATCAAACTAAAAATTCCCCACCCTAAACCAACCAAAGAGCCCCGAGCCGTACAGGGCAGGTAATGCTTTGCTATGATGATGGACAAAACAAAACAAAAAATTAAACCATAATAAGATACATGTTGAGAAGATTCTTTTGTTTTGTAAGAGGATCTGTGAAATAACTGTGGAAGAACTCTGATGTGACAGAGCGTATTTGTGCATAGAAAGCAACTGCCTGTTTATAACTGTAACATACCCATATTTGCACTATCATTAAATACCAGAACTTTGTTCACAGAATCAGGATCACAGAAAGGTTGAGGTTGGAAGGGACCTCTGGAGGTTATCTGCTCTGAAGCCCCACTCAAGTAGGGACACACAGAGCCAGCTGCCCAGGACTCTGTCTAGACAGTTTTTCACTATTTCTAAGGATGCAGAGTCCACAACCTCCCTGAGCAAACTGTTCCACTGCTCAGACCCTCACAGTAAAGAAGTGTTTCCTGATGTTTAGAGGGAACCTCCTGTTTATGCCCATTGTCTCTTGTCCTGTCACTGGGCACCACTGGAAAGAGCCTGAATCCCTGAGAAGAGCCTCTTCATGCCCTTTCTTAACGCATTCGTATAGATTAAGGAAACCCCTCCAAGCCTTCTCTTTGCCAGATGGAACAGTCCCAGTTCTCTCAGCCTTTCCTCATAGAAGAGGGGCTCCAGTCCCTTGAGAGCCTTTGTGGTTCTTCATTGGGTCTCTCTATTATGCCCATGTTTCTCTTGCACTGAGGAGACTAGAACTGGACATAGTACTCCAGGTGTGGCCTCACCAGTGCTGAGCAGAGAGAAAGGATCAGCTCCTCTGACCTGCTGGCAATACTTCGTCTAATGCAGCCCAAGATACAATTTGTCTTCTTTGCCACAAGAGCACACTGCTGGCACATGTTCAGTTTGGTGTCCCCTAGGACCCCCAGGTCCCTTTCCTATCAAGCTGCTTTCCAGCTGGGTGGCCCCCAGCATACACTGGTGCATGGGGCTGCTCCTCCCCAGGTGCAGAACTTCACACTTCTTGTTGAACCACGGTGCTCCTGACAGCCCATTTTTCCAGCCTGTCAAGTTCCCTCTGGATGGCAGCATGACCCTCTGGCATATCAGCCACACCATCCAGTTGTGTGTCCTCACCAAAATTCATGAGTGTACATCCTGCCCCATCATCCAGATAATTAATGAAGACGATAAACAGGATTGGATCCAGTATGTACCCCAGGGTACACTACGAGTTACTGTCCTCCAGCTAGCCTTCAAGCCACTGATCACCACTCTCTGGGCCTGGTCATTCAACCAGTTTTCAACCCGTCTCACTGTCTGCTCATCCGGCCCATGTATCAAAGGCAGGTCAATGAGGATATTATGGGAGACAAAGTCAAAAGCCTTACTGAAGTCCAGGTAGACAACAGCCACTGCTCTAGCTTTGTCTACTAGGCTAGTCATTTCATTGTAGAAGTTTATCAAGTCAGTCAAGCATTACTTCCACTTGGCGAAGCCAGGCTGACTACTACTGATGATTTTATTGTCCTTAATGTGCTTGGAAATGGTTTCCAGGGTCAGCTGCTCCATCACTGTTGCTATGGTTTAACTCTCAGTTAAAGAAAATATAAATAATTTAGAATTCAGCAACTAGTTTATGGTTTTGGAGTGCATCTTCTCTCCTCCCCCAGTAAACAACATTGCTGGGACAATTTTATTCAGCATCCAAACATTTTATTAATGCAGGATAAGAGTTCTCTGTTCTATCTTCACAATTCACTACCAGTACACGTAATAAAGTAAAGGCTTTCTTTCCTAATAGATATTGCCAGCTCTGGAGAAGAAGGAAGGATATAGCTGAGATTGTATTGGCATGGCTCATAACCCTTCATTATATAGAATTCACATGTGAAATTTGTTTTTGTTTTACAAAACAGTTTGACTATATTTTAAGCAATCTCCTGTATACAGTTTGTCCCCAAATAACTTTGTCCTAAGGCAAGTGTATTTTAGCTGTCTGCCTATGTCTGAAATCCAAGATCAGCTGATAGAGTTCTAATGTGTAAGTAATTTCAGCTCAGTCAATGGTCTGAGTAGATTGCCATGGGCAAATGGACTCCCTAGAAACAATCTTGACTAGTCTGGTCTTTGTGGACTGTATGTCCACACTGTAGTCCACTTGAAAAGCAAATTACATGCACATTCACACATACATATCCAGAAAGCACAGACAGACTGCTTCATATTTACAAAATTGTTTTTGAAGGGATGGGCAAGAGAAATATATAGTATATTTCAGGTGCTCTTTGGCTAATTTATCTCAGCTTTGTACCTTTATGCTGTTCCTTGCCCTAGTGAAATAAATTTCAGCATGACTCAAGTAAAAATACAGGTTTTAGAGACTAAGTATTCAAAGTATTTCAACTCTACATACAATAAATTTATTGCTAGCGTAGAACACAGGCTACTTGCTGGGGAAAAGAAAGATTTATAACTACTGTGGCTTAAAGTCCATCCACAAAGGGATCATTTTTCTGATTGAAAGGGATTGGAACTGCAGGTTTTGTTTCAAATATTAATTCCTCTGAATCATCAAGATGAATATATTCATCCCTCTCATATCCACATCCAGTTCAACCTACCACTCTTCTGAAAAAATCAGTCATCTTATTTGACATTATAATGAATTTCATGTCCTCTTCACATCATCACAGTGGCTATCTACAGAATGCATTAAAATTAACCGTTTTCACACATAGCCTCAAACTAAAGTCTTTTTTTGCTTGTGTCAGGATGCTTTTCTGAAGACCACCTGTTATCCTTTTCTGTCATGCTTTTCCTTATACATTTCTGTAGGAAATTCCTCATGTACAAAACATTCTCCTAGCCTTAAGTCACACATAAACACTCCTTTCTCCTTCAAGAACTATCTCCACTAGAGTCTATATACAATTGTCTTCTATGTATCTTTTAAGGTTTCTACTCAACATTTAGGAGACCCATGTATTTTTCAGGATATTCACGTTGTTCTCTCAAGAAAATGCTAATTAGGACTGATTTTTGCCTTTTAGCCCTAACTTCAGTTACGACTTATGTTGCTCTTACTGGTCATAAACAAACAGCCTATGACCCTTTCAGTGTACTGACTCCCTGTTAATTTGTTTTCATAAAAGCCCATGCATTTCCAGTGTGCTAACTAGCAACCACAACTTTATGCTGTGCATTAAGGTCTCCAGGGACTGCAATGAAATCATTAGCATTAGAATGGTAAGTAGTATTGAAGCCAAAATTACACTCCTACTTGAGGCAAACTCCCTCCCTCAATCGATTATACTGCTTGCTGTCAAACAAAATATGTATCCTAAATGCAGCTCTGTTAGGATTATATATTTAAGAAAGCAGGATTGAGAAAAGCAAAACACAAGTCAGGACGTATATCTTAAGAGTATTAGGTGATCTCAAATTTTTTTTTCTTTATTGCAATAGAACAGGAGATAGTCAACTGCTGAACTGTATCCTTTATTTTTCAAAATTAGCTAGATATCCTCATGTGTACTGTTTCATGAACAATTTATTATTTACTAAACAATTCTATTTCTACATATATAAAACACAACTGGAAAATATTTTTTAAGCACTCGTATTTTTGAAGTGCAGTTGATGCAAACTAGTTGCAGATCAATTTGCTTTTTAGATGACAGGATTATTTAATGCTCATTTCTATGATTTAAAGTATCCCTTTTGAACTCACCTTGGATCAGGTTGAGCAACTTCATTATTCAGGTTCTCATATCCAAACTGATTTAGTATTTTAACCACAAGCATTGGGGCCAGAGATTGAGCAGGCTTGGTAAATAAAGCATTGGTACCAAAAACCATAGAGGAAAGGGGTGATCTAAAATGTTTAGGAAAAAAAAAAACGCAAATGAATGCAAAGTACAAACATTAGTATATTGATTACAATAGTGATTTTTAAAAACCTGTTGATATGCAAATGATAACTAGCATGATCCTTAGCTTTCTATAGTTCACACATTATAGCAAACAGATCAGCTATCATAATGAAATTTAAATTTCTTTGGAAATGAAAGGTAGTGATCCTCTGGGGTACATATGCAGCTTGGCCCCAATTCTGAAATGACTTGTACTCCAGTTCAATTTGGTGTACACTGAGTAATTACTGAAGTGAAGTTAGACCGAACAGCACATGGAGAATTAAGTATGACTTAAGACTTCACATGCATTGAGGTCAGAAAAGGAGGCATTTTGCTTCCTCAGGAAAGCAATAGGTTTCAGTTGAGGGGCAAGTCTATCAATACAGTTACCAGGACTGAATCCACACTTATATAAACATTGATGGAACCAGCAGAAAGTTATCTGCACTTTGATAAAAATCTTAAAGATCCATGAGCTGTAATATGTTACGTCACAGCAGGTTTTATCAATTTTTATTTCAGAGATAAAAGCAACCAGCTAGACTTTGAAATTTGCACTTTAAATAGCAAGCACTTCTACCCATTCTTTGCTTTTTCCATGTTAGAAAGACCTTATTCAGAAAACTCCATAAAAACTAGTAGATGCATATGGTTACCAAATAATTCAATTGAAGCTAACAAAAATAAAACCACAAAAAAATGAAGGACTTCGTTTTATAGTATAGTGTAATTAAAACGAGAAATTACCTAATAACCTCTTTAAATTACTCTACTGAAGTAACCATAGGAAACTTTATTCAAGCTCTTATCTTTACTTATGCTGTGTTACTCTTACAGATAAAAGTACTTCTGGGTCAAGGGTCCAAGATCATTTACTGTTTCTACTTTGGCATAACCTAATTTATGAAAGAATAACATGGCAAAGAGATAGCATTTTAAAGAAAAAGTTACTGACATACCTCCGCTTGTGCTTTATTAAATCTGCATCAACAATATCTGCCAAAGGCAGATTGAACACACTAAATGAAGCTTGTACAATTACCCTAAAGAAAGACAAAATATTTAAGATGTTCATAGTTCTTATACCCATACATTTTCATAATGAAATTGTAACTGACAGCCTAACACATATACCCCAATATTTATATCACTGCAAACACAGAAACATGAGATATTCTTCAAAATATGGTAATTTATTTGTTTGAACAGCAGTTCTGAAAGCATTATTAGATCTGTTCTTAACTGAGAATTAAAAATTTATATGGAAACCTAAAAGGTGGGGTTTGGTTTTTTTTTTTTTTTATCCTTGACACCACTGCAAAAGGTCATAAATGCTGCTTAAGAGCATCAGTGAATGCCATTTACAATGACAGGGAGGAAAGAAGCATCTTGGAAGAAAAAGGAAGCGAAAACTTCCTCTCAAAATCCAGAAAGGACATGAGCATTACTGGAGAAACCACATGGAAGGCAGACTTCAAAGCGGGAGAATTACAATAGTAAAAAGATTTTATATGCATTCCTATGTATGTATTTACATTATATACGTGCATTTGAACACATACATAAAGCTGACTCCTACACTGCTATGTGAAACTATCAACTCAAATGTTAAAATTTCTGTCTTACTAAATTTTTGAGTGATTAGCTTTTACTTACAAGAGGCTTTGAAAAATTAGCACTTTAAACATACAGCCTTTAGATACCTTAGAATTTTTTTCCTGGGGAAATCAAAATATATCTTCATCATTTGAAGTGTATGCAGGTAATGAAATTCAATTTATTGTTCACACAAATCAGTGTTACAGTAGCCCATGACTGAAATACTGAAAAAAAGAATGAAAATAGGGAGGAAAAAGAAGATGAAGAAAAGGACAGTAGGAAAGAATATGTAGAAAGAAAGCAATGAAGTAGAAAATGAAGAAATAAATATATACTCCTGTGACTATATTCTGATAAACACATCTTTAGTTTTAAATATGGCTTTGCATGTATCATAATATACATAATATCCTCTGTGAAAATCCTACTTCTTGGCATCATACTAACCCAGCACCAGTGAAAACATGACTCAGTATTGGTTACCTAACAGATACATGACTTACTGGCATTTGTTTTGTAGTGCAACACAGAAGTGTTCGTGCAATACAAAATGAGGTCTGAGCTTCCCTAGCAAACAGTTTCTGAAGAGTCCTTCTACTGAGATCCACTGTGTCTGTGTGTGAAAAGAGATTCTGCTTCCTTCCAATCTCATGTTCAACCAGGCAAGTGGCTAGAGGCATGTGGCTGCAAACCTTAATTATGGTTCATATTTAAGGCTTTTTTTTTTTTTCTAAGCAGAACTTAAAAGCTGAAGCAGAATAAAATGAAAGCTAAAAAAATGTTCTAACTGGAGTTTCAACTTTTCTAATGAGTGAAACAAAAGAGTAAGAAAATTACAAACACAGTGGAAAAATCTTCATGCTATTAAAAGGAAATGTCTATGATGTCAGAATTATTTAAGCCATATCTATAAATATGGAAGTGTATTTACTTACATGTTTGTTGTGAGATAAAATGCCAATAGATAATAGTGTTCTGGCCCTAGAGCAAACATGACAGCAGCAGCTACTCCTTCAAAGTAAAAGGAAAACAAGATGATTCTGTAATAACCAAATTTCTTCAACGAAGTGTGATTGAGAAGAACAAGGCACTGAAAAGACAATATATACACATATATGATAAAATGATATAGGACAGTATCTCAGCAGCAGGAGAGCTGTAAAGCACAGAGCAGGCACAAATTAACTACCCATCAAACTAAAAAAACAACCCAACCCTTTCTAAAAAGTTCAAACCGAATACATAAATAAGAATTGAACAAATAACCATCTACTGCTCATTATGTACTACCTCTACCAGGTAAGAATGGTCTTTCACTCAAAACTAGCCAGATGAGAACTACAGTATCCTGAGGAAAATACTTTTGCACATTGCCTAAATATTACTCAGTGCTCATGATCTTTATGTTTGACACCCCTTAAATTATTAACTTTGCAGTATAACTGTAAACCAAGCATCTTACCATTTGAATTTAACTGCTGATCAAAAATATTGTCAATAATTGTTTTTTCATTACTGTTTTCTCTGACATTTATAGAAATTAAGCATGACTTTTAAGTTGATAAAGCAAGCTCACCAAGATCTAAACAAGTTACAGACTTTACTAACAAGGAGAAAAACACAAATGCCAGTAGACAATGTGTACGACTGCATTTTAATTCCACCAATGTTGGCAAGCAGCAATCCATGTGAGAGGCAAACTCACAAAAATGGTATTAAGTGCTGATTATAGTATGAACAAAGTGTAAGCTCTTCTGTATTGTTCCTCACTTTCCACTTTAAATGGGACGTTTTGTAACACGTTTCGTTTTTTTATCATGAGCCTATGTCACCATCTAGATATATACAGTCCTCATCACTATCACAGAAAATACTCATAAACTCTATGAATATTTTCTCCATCCTTCTGTGTTACAGAGATGAGCACTGTGATATCCAGATGAAGAACAGGAAATAATTTTCGTTGTATGTTTGTTCTTTAAATGCTTTAACTTAATGAGTAAAATCAGGATGCTACAGTCAAAGATTTGCTATTTTTAAAGAGGCTCAAGTATTCTACTTAAACCAATGATCAGGGAGGTTAAAAAAATGTGGAAAGTTGGTATAAGAAAAAATATCTCATTATAAGAAACTTAAACATTTGCCTCCCCATGGCTGTTCTCAGGCATGCTGCTGCAAAGTGTTTACACTAGAAATGGCTAGGGAGTATGTAATGCCTGTTATTGTAAAAACCATGACCTTGTCTCCCTGTAACTGAGCAATAATCCTGTCTCAGGAAGTACTTAGGATTAAAAAAAGAGTCCTTATTACCTGTAAGTTTTTAAGACTGCATATTTATAATAAAAACACTAACTTAATGAGGTAATTTCGTTTGTCTACATTTCAGCAACAACGTTTCCCTTGCAGGCAGATTTTATTCTTCACACTACTAAAAGGAACCTAAGACAGGAGCAGGTTTCTAGTTTAGTACAGGCCACTGAAGCACACTTCATAAGAAGGGGATTTATTTTACATGGGTTGGGTGCTTTTCCAATAAGTGAAGCTCAGGACACTGATCAGAGAATTCTCTTATTGTATCTTGAGCTCAAAAGAACAAAACCTGAGAAAAATAAGGTCAGAGCAAACTGTCTATGGTTCAGTGACCTTCGAGACAAAGAGTCTCTGAGGAGTCGAGGGAGATGCATTTCCTGAAAGATTGTTTGTTTCACACTGTCACACGCATTTTATCAACAAAGTGGTTGTTATATATTGAGTGTAAAATTAAGCTTTCTTAATTTCTGTAGCTTCTGTTTGTTTTCCAAAGTTAATCATCTGTTTGAGCTATAGAAAAAAACAGCTAAACCTATGGTAATGATAAAAGCTGAACACGAGGAGCACCTATGATGAAATTCAAGAAAAATCTGAGTATTCTGAATTTCATCATCTAACAAGTAAACACAGTAAAAGTTTTTTTTAAAGATCCAGTGAAAGATGTTAGAATGGGATGAACAGGAGAATTTTTTTATTCACTGCAGGCAAGTATGTTTACATTCTTTAGAACATGTTTTTGCTTCTTTTCTTATTCTCACACTTGTTTGGGTTCTCTTTTCTTTTCCAGTTCACTATGCCCCTCAATCTTGACTTGGCTCTTGAAAGTCTCTCTCTCTGTACCCAGCAAATGTAGCTGAGCAAGACAGCAAACAACAAAACAAACGGGAATGTATTTTTCTCCAAGCGCAGCTGCAGAGTTATGTTTGGTTCCCATGACTGAGATACCACATATTTTGACAACACTTCTACTACCTAATAATTTTTCTGGTGTTCTATGCAGTTTATCTCAGAAACTTCCTGAAGAAGAGACTATTCTTTAATCCTGTTTTACAAAACAGGCCCAAAGAGAAAATAATTCACAATTCTGTAGATTTTGCTTTTAGAAACTTTTTATCTGGACTGTGTTTTTCACTCTTCCATAGGTAGGTATTATGAACCATGTTGGATACAATGTCACATCTCACATTCTTGTGAGCAGACCCACTACCAGCCTGCCTGCTTGTCAGCTTTCACTACCCTGCCCTTACATTTGCTTAGCCTGCACACAGAAGTACTTTCTGCTTTTAGAGCACTGGTGAGCTAGATTTGTTTCTCAGTATGGGCAATAGCTTATGCTGGACACAGCATTTTCTCACAAAAAAAATTACAATGGATACCTTAAACTAATGAAAACTAGTAAAACACCAGCTGCCTACCTGAGGACAAATAAAGCCTGCTCCATACATGATACTTCTTACGAAGGAAGAAAGGACATCGTTAGGAATAAGATTATCCGCAAAGATCATCATAAAATTGTTGCAGAAGGCTAGGTGGAAGACTTGGAAGAAGTTCATCGTTACAAAAAATAAAAAGTTTTTTTCTGTCACAATCTGTTTGGTCAATGAAATTACAGAGGACCAGGAGAGAGCTCCATCATCAGTTTCCAAATTAGTCTTCTCCGTGCCAATTTCCCTCTGCTCATATTGACTAGTACTGTATCTGCCCGTGTAGCACATACAAGCTGTTGCTAACGCTGCAATCAAAACAACGAAAAGCTGAAAACAGGCAAAATTTTCCATATTATCTGATATGAGGCCACAGAATAGAATGCTCGTTGATCCGACTAACGTTGCTACCTGGTTATATTTAATCAGCTGAAGCCTGCTTTCATGCCTCGTTGAGATCTCCGCAAAGAGCGCGCACTGCGCTAGGAGCACAAACGTCAGCAGGCCATCGAAAGCACACAAAGCCACAATGAGATGAAGTCCACTTAGCCAGTCACCTTCTTCGTAATGTTTCCAAGGAAACCAAGGAAGCAAAAAGGCTAACGCGTATAACGGAGCTCCACACAAAATGGAAAACTGGCGTCGTGAGCAGCACGCAGACTTGGAGTTATCTTGTATGTACCCAAAGAGAGGATCATTAATGGCATTCCATATCATAAATACAACCTGTGGCAAACAAGTAAGAAACACAACAGCGTTTAGCATGACTATGATTTTTCTGCAGAGGTTATACAAACGCAAGAATAATACACACCATAGTTATAGAAAATAAAACTCCATTCGAAGAATAAAGAAAGATAAAAGCTTCTCAGGTCCGAAGGAAGTCTATTTAGAGGTCTACAGTAATTTTGAAAAACAAGATGAATAAGTAGGCAGGTGCCCAACTACACAAGAATCAACCCCTAAGACTTCATTCCTTCAAAAGCTTAAATATCTGGGCTTTCAACTTGCACAGCCCCAGTATTACTCTCAGAGCAAGTAATTCAAAACGTGAGCTGACCCATTACTTTCAGTAGACCATTTACAACAGGAGTTGCTCATGTGGATAATGACTTGCAGAATAAAGGCAGCATTTAAGTACTTAAACAGTCCACAGGAAAGCACTAATGTCAAACGTATCTATGGAGCTGAGGTGCAAGATTAACTCAGAACATCATTTCAAGCTACCAAAGATAAAAATCTTTCCAGCAATTAAATTCTAGAGATTTTTAATCTCAAGTCTGTAAATTATGTGCTTTATGTACACCTTGAATTGCGTATGGATTAATTGAATTTAAAATTAATTTACTATATAACTATTTGTAATGCATCCAAAAGTAATGAATAAGTAAAACAAATTACTTTATGGCACACATAGCACAACATGGTAATCAAAACATTCCATTTTACAATACCTGTGCTTGATGAAATGCTACTTCTGAAATTTTGTATCGGTTTAGGAAGAGCTTAACGTAGTAGAAGTTAAAGATACTGTTCATCATTCCAGCACCTAATGTAGTCATGGAATATGCCAGTGCATTAGGATGGATTCCCCACACAAACTTCATCTTCCACGAGATCAACTCTCTTCTTCCTCGAGTTACAAAAAAGAATTACAGCAATGGGTAGAACACTCTTCCAAACTAAAAATTACATGGGAGATTTGCTTTTTTCAGAGGTAGAAATAGATTCTGAAAGGAAAACTTCCCTGTTCTTTTTTTAATGAGAAACACATTTTATTGAGTTATAAGACACTGGGCACAAAATTGAATAGAGCAAAATATTAAGAATTCAGTGACATTTCTAAATATAATCAATGCTTAAAAATCAATGGAGCAGGTAGACAAAAACTTAGAAGAATTCTTTCTTAACTGATGCACAGACTCAGTATACAAATCTGCTACTGCAAACACTAATCTTGGTGTAGAGATCAAAGTAATTGCACACATTTTACATCTTTCTTGGTAGCTGCATAGTTTTAAAATTATGGACTGTGTAGGAATGAAGTGACTCAATTCATATCCTTAAATATTGCATTGCTATGAATGTCAAATGCAGTATGCACTTAGATGAGTATTTCTTCCAAGCAAATACCAAGTTTTGTCCTTATATTTTAAATGTTAATTGTTAACAAGCCATGGAAACAATACTTTCACTTAATAAACTAATGAGATACAAATAGAAAGCATAAAACCATCAAACCACCTATTAAAAGCTTAAACATTTTCCTTGTATAAAAGACTGCATGTAAATCTAATCTAGCAAGTAACACATGTACAGCATTTAAGTGCGTCCAAATAAGAGATTCAGACTGAGAATACACAGTAATTTAATTTATCAAAGAGGTCTTCAGCCAACACATTTTTAAGATGCTGACTTTTTCCATCTGCCTAACAATTAACTTAAGCATGTTTGGTATAAACTAACCCATGAAAACAGTGAGCTCCAGGGAACTTCTACCTTTTAAAGCAGAGTAATGAGTACCTCAAGCTAGTCCTGTCAATTTGATTCTGTAAGTCAAAGAGAAAAATACTCTCCCAAGTATGTGGTTTTAACTGAGGCTTTATTCATCTTTACATCTATTTGAATGAAGCTGTCTGACATTAATTTGGAGATCCTTCAGGTTCAAATTTCAGCCTTACTATGCACACTAGCTCCAGAGCTTTACAGCCTGCTTTTTGTCAATAGTCCACTTTGCTCCTCTGCATATTAACAATTTTATCCTAAATATAATTTTCAAATATCCATCAAAATACTTTGATTATCTGCTTGTTCAGCTTGATAAGCTGATCTATAAGCAGCTCCCTGAACTCATCATAAAAACGACCATGACAGAAACAGGAAGTTAAGCCCGAGGCTGTTTCCAGCCTTCCTGTGGTTACCAAGTGGCTGAAGTCAGGCTGCTGAGGGGGAGGACAGCAGCTCCCTAACCACCGAGTGAGGACCAGGCACAGGCCACAGATCAGGGAGGGGCTGGAGAAGTGTCTGTTCTGGCTAAGGCAAACGATGGAACAGCAGTTTTTTTTCCACCCTCCAACCCAGAAAATGAATTCTAGAAGAGAAAATAAAATGCAGATGCATTTTTGCATCTATATTTAAGATGCTCCAATATGAAACAAGATGCAAAGAGTAGATAACTTCATTTTACAGGTAAGAAAAAAACCAAAGCTGACAAACAACTTGAACCAAGGTGTTTTTTTATTTTCTAAAGAAAATTTGTCAGAATATGACTATGTTTTTAGATACTTGAGGATGACTGATATATATTTTCAAGTTTATTTTTCATAGAACTACTACAGCCATAGAGACGGTTCCATTTTCAGGTGATGAAATTCTGCATTTTTGTAACAAGTTTGGTTTCACAAACTTACCGAGAAACCTAAAATGAAGAATAAGTTTACTAAAAGAGATGTCTGTTTTAAGTATTTATTTTTTAAAATAAGTTACTGTGAGAGTCATTACAGTATGTTATTGACAAGCATCACTTCTTAAAGAAATGCAGGGTCAAGCCTTCACAAGTATACTTCATGTGTGATTTATGCAGTAGATACTAGGTCTTTTCGAAGGATAAACATTTAATCACTATTTCTCCATGAAGCCCTCTGCATGGGTCTTCAAATGGAGAATTAGGAGACTCTCCTTTCCTTGAGATTCCATAAGCACCAGGGATAAATGTGCTGCATGCTAACATTACCAGCAAACTAACAAGTAATTTCTCAAATCATCTTTGACTCAATTCCTTCCCACACACAAAGCCCCTTCAGCTTCATAAAATGTGAAGAAAGAAGAAATTTGAAATTTCTTCAACAAAAACCTTCTAACAATGTGCAAACAGACTTCTAGTGCCATGACTAATAATAACACACAGGATCTGACACAACTCTTTACCCTAATTGGTACATCTAGCCCTGCACTTTGTTTATGAAATAGGTTCAATTAGAAGTTGAGGTACCACACTTCCTTTCCCAGAAGATGTGCTCTTTAATTGTACTACAATGAAATCATGCATAAGAATCCCCTCCCTCTTAATAACCAGCCTTTATATTGAACAGGCTAAAGCACAGGTGTTGACATTTTGTGACTCAGAGAAGGCAAATCAGTTTGAGAAATTTCTAGTGGTTACAACTGTGTTAATACAGATGAGCCAAAAGAACAGACTGTTTAAACCCGTGAGACACAGTATGACATTACTTGTGTTTCTCCCAGAGCTCGATGGCAATCACTAGAAGAAACTAGAGCATGAGTCTAAGTGGATTTCAGAGATAATACGTTTTGACTGCAGCATGCTAGTTGACATCATGTGTGCTGTACTGGGTCCCAGACTGCAGTACAAGGCTCACAGTCCTGACCAACTGGTTGGACACGTTACCTTCCTCATCCTTCTTCCATGACTTGAGCCACATTTAGTCAGAGCTAAGAATAAACGCTTTCCTGGTCCCGAGGGGCAATACTTCGGGGAAATGCTGCTGGAGGACAGGGGAGATGTAAGCAGAAAGCGCTCAGAGTGGGAGGGTCAGAAGCAAACCTGGTCTTAGTGCTGTGGCGGGCCAGGCACCGGGAAGCTGCGACTCCTGGAGGGCAGGGGCTCTAGAAACGTACAGGACTGCACGTTTGGAGGCACTCGGCTGTTAAAACCGGGCAAACCAAGCAAGTTTTCCCTCAGCGACTCCCTCTTCCTTGTAAGGGAAGGAGGGGAGAGCGCGCAGCGAGGCACTCGAGCGGCACTGGGATGGGGACAGCGCTTCTCGGACGTGACAGCGGCTGCTGCGTCGGGCAGGGTCACGCTCTCCCCTTCCCTCCCGCGCCCCAGCGCCGAGGCTGCCCCGGGAGGCGGCGGGAACGCGGCCCGCACCCG
>NW_008595885.1:0-40227 GCF_000691845.1 Merops nubicus
CTGAAATTGAAATCAATGTGGTGGGCTATAAGCTACTTTCTGTGAGGGCTGTTGCTAAGAAGATGAAATCTGTAGATTTGCTCGCTATTTTCAAGCGCACCTGATTCTACTCTCTGTCAATAGTGCCATCTAGCCGCTAAAAGCCTGTACTGTGAGGTGTCCAGAACACCTTGTCTGAGCTCAAAATCCTATACTTGCAAGCTGCAGCAAGTGTGGTTTATTCTGAGATTCACAGATTTCTCATCGGATATGGCATATGCCCCATTCTGGTCAATCACGTGTGTTACAGAGCATTGCCTTGATTTTAGACAGTGGTAGGAAAGCCTTCCTGAAGATTGATGGAAACTCAGCCAAGCATCAGGGAATTTGGAGCAGAACAAGAGGAGTATTCATTTATTGATGTAACAATATGAAACTGATCATCTGAAGAACGATCTCAGTGGCAGATGTATTACATGGTGGAATATTCCCCTAGAGAAACTGCCTTGCAAGGAAATATTATTATTCAGACAGAAACCTCACCATAAAGATTATATTTTTGTGGTGAACAAGACAAACTAAAAGATTTATTTCTAAATATTTCTTTCAGTTTCTTTAAATGCAGTGATGCAATTTTGTTGAAGGAGAAAATAGTGGCTGCTATGGGTGTAGCGATGCATTCCTGTTTTCATGTTTAATGTGGTGTTGAATGTGTTCCATGCAAGAAAGCAATTCTTTGTTATTAGAAACTTAAAAAAAAAAAATCAGAAAAGAAAAAAAATACTAAGCACCATCTAGGTTTTGCTGGATAGTTTGCTTCCTTATGAGTCACCTAACATGGCAAAGATCCAGCCTGTGCAGCTCTGCATCCTCAGGTGGGCCTCTGAGTTGTGGAAACATGGAAATATACTGCACTTGGACAGCACCAAGTAGCTTTGTGAAAACTATTCTGTGTTACTTTGTGAATTAAACCACAGCCAGTTTGCTCAGATCACAAGTATTCCTGTTATTTATTTATATTTTCCCACAAGAGAACACCTCCTCAAAGCAGGTGTTTCGAACCATCAGCCATGCCAGCTCAACCTGTGCTTGGGGAGTAAAGCAAATATTTTCTCTCTCCTGCATCCTGCTTTGAAGCTCCAGTTTTGAAATTTGGGTTCTTCAGTGAGGCTGCACCTGGGCAACCCCAATGACTTCACTAGTCTCTCACAGAGCTGCTATAATTGAATGGAACTTAGAAGATGCTCAGGGAAGAACAGAATCCAGGAGCCCTCTTCTCTTGGCTTCCTAAGGTCTTCCATAGCTAGCAAAAGCAAAAAGCTGCAAAATTATGCTTCTAATGAAAAAATCCAGAAGTTCATCTCTAAGTATGGCCAGGAAGCATCGAATAAGTAAATATTGTTTTTACAACAGCACTTTTCTAAGTAGAAAAAAATAGCCTTAAATTGTATAAAAGCTGTGCTGTCCCAATGAGCATCTAGAAATAAGAATTGCATTTGAGAATACAACTCTTCCATATTTGCTTAACACCCAAAATCTTGCATGTGTGTTGCAGGCTCAAGACAAGGAATAAAACGAGTTTCTTCTGAAATAAGGATTCCCTATGATTTTACTTTGGGCATGAAATAAGACAAAGGCAAGAAGAAAAGGTTACCTCAGAGCTATTTGGAGGATAAAAGAAGTTGAGCCAGAAAAAGCCTGCAGCAGAGGCAGTTTTGGAAGACAGCTGATTCCAGAGTGATGGCACAAAAGGAGGCACAATCAAGGCACTTCAGAATTTCTGGGATCTTGCCGTGTCCCACAGTGATAATTACATCTAATAAACTCTTTGGACAAGTTCACAGGACTGTTCCAGCCTGTATTAGGGACCACTAGCCCTCAAACTTCTGAGAGGAAAGACAAAACTACTGCCACTCTGGGCACCCACCAATGCCTGTGTCTATCCCAGTATGAATCTGTCCCTAGCAGTTCTACCTGCACATTCTCATAGAAGCTGAAAGAGCTTTTGGCTCAAGACCCATTAGAAGAGAAAACAACATTTTCTGTTCTTCTCATTTAGAAGGCAGTAAGGGCATTTTAACAGTAAAGGTGGCTCTGTTTTGTGAGCAGTGCTCTGGTTCGGGCTTGCACATGGAAAGCAAACTGCTAAAACTCATTTGGAGCCAGCTGAAGGACTTCAAGACCTGTACTTAAAAGCTTTTTGCTGTCTTTGAAACATACAGAATAGCACAGACACTCTGACAGCTTTCAGTGGAGCTTAATGGACACACTCTAAATCATTTGCAGAAGCAATGCAGAATGGAGAGCTATGAGAAGTGTGTGCAAGGCTCAGTACCAGGATCATGGAAATTAATAGAATTCAAGGCTAAACAACTTTATTGGTAAACATCCAGTCTTGATCTCCTTTGCAACCACAGAACTTCATTGTGATGCTTTTTGCTATAGGGATAATAAATGTGTTATAACTAACATTTTTATTTTTTTTTTAAGAAACCTCTAATCACAGCTTGAGCATTTCTGTGATAAATAGTCAGTCATAAGCCTTATTAGGTCATTCTAATTGCTAATTATCCTAGCTGTTGAAAATGTATGGCTTATTTCCAAGCAGAATTTGCCTATCTGGATCTTCCAGCCTTGGCATTTAGTTGCTCCTATCATTTAAGAGCATCTACTGGCAGATTTTTGGTTTTGGCTGTAGGCTCTTACAAACCACCTCTTGGCTCTTCTGCTAGCTTAGACCACTCACTCACAATGGGAACAATCCATCAAGCCCACAGCTGTGTTTCTTCCCCTGTTATGTGGTTGGAAACAAATCCTCCACAGCCTACAGCCCTGACATGGGCCACACAGCCCATAACAAGGTTTACAAAAGCATCTGTGAGCAGACAAGTCCCTGTGCCTCAAGAGACACCCATGCAGCCTACAGCTCTGACATGGGCCACTCAGCCTTTCACATAACAAGGTTTACAAAAGCATCTGTGAGCAGACAAGTCCCTGTGCCTCAAGAGACACCCATGCAAGACTCTTCCACACAGACATAGGATGTGATGGTTGCTGTGTTAGGTGAGGGTCATACTTCCAGTCATGGAGCTCAAGAAAGCACTGTAAAAAAGACACCAGTGTCTTCTCTGTCAGCTGAGGTGCTGGTAGAATGGAGGAAAGGTTCTGCTAATCCAAGTACCTTCTGGTCCTTACTAGTCTTAACACAACATTCTGAACTTACTCAAAGTATCTATGTGTGTGTATTATATCACATGCATGTGATGAATACCTTGGTAAACCTAGCTCTGATTATTAAATTAGAACTGAGAAATGAGCTGCAGTTCATGGATAAAACACATTATCAAAGTTCTCCAAGGCAAGGTGAATGTAGTCATTTACCCAACCACACCAGTACTGCTGGAAGAAGGGTGAGCTACAACATGCCAGCTAGAATTCTCACTGATTTCCCCTCTGCAGCAATAGTATGTACCTAGACTATATCATGAGATAACTATTAGCTGTAGGGTATGTAGACAGGTAGGGTCAGGAGATCTCAAAATCACAGATATATATATGGCATTACTGAAAACTACCTTCTTAATGCTTCTTACAGTAGTTTAAAGAAAGTGTTTCAAACTGCTTTATTCACTTAGAACTAATGACAAAAGGCTGGAGGCTTGTTATCACTGTAATTTAAATTTAAAGCTAGGCGTGGTTAATTTAATACACTGTAGTTTATTCAGAAATAAAAATGTTTCCTTTCTCTGCTGTATTAAAAACTTATTTTGCCTTTGATACTCATCTTAATGCATCTAGTGCAACGTAACATATTGAAGTGGTTATTGTGTAAATGGCATTAAGGGGCTTAGTCTTTATATCAGTATTTAAAATCAACTTCTTGATATTTACATATGGTACAAGTGAAAACTGGCAGCACTTCTGTTTTTACAATGACAGTTTAACATATGGCTTTAAAAGTATGAATTATTTATGTAAACTTGCAGCCATTCAGAACATTACCAGGAAAACACTATGATTTACACAAACAATAGGGTTACATCTGTAGTCATAAATATTCATTGTTTATCAATGCTCTTTGTAGATTATTAATAAATCATAATGAGTGTGGTCCTGAGAAGGCAAAGGGACAGATGTACAAATGCACTTAGACATCTGGTGGGATTTCCAAAGCAACTGACTGACACAGGTCTGTCATAGTAGGGAAGCTGGTAGTGGAATGCCATAAATTAGTTCATGATATGAAGGGATATCCTGTCACCTGCTCAATTTTGGGGTTTTAGTGGAACATTCTGAAAGAAGGTAATGAAATGCTACCTGTGGCATTAACATATGCTTATATAAATATAGTCATGCACAAGGAAAACAGATTCTGAGTCAGACATGTGCCTACTTTAATTTGCATGACTAGATCAGTTTAATACACTTTGATATTGGCTAGACACAGACCTATCAGGCATGTTAAACAAAGGGAGAACAAGGTGAGTTTCACAGAGTAGCTTTAGTTAAAAAATCAATTATCAGCAATGCTCACTACCTTTCATTGTCCTGGTGTTAACTGGATTTTCAACTGTTTTGTGCCCTGAAATCCAGAGCACCATTAGTCTAATAGTCAATCTGGTTTCACACTTTCTTCTGTAAACTGTGAACATTTGATGGAGAAGTTAATGGGATAATAAATGCAGCATGTTTTAAAACAATTTATCCAGTCTGATTTTTCAGAAAAAAAAAAAAATAAAAATTGTTCTTTTACTAGTTCCTATAATTCCATACCATTTTACTACTGGGATTTATTTCAAAAGTTTATCTCTTTAAATTACTTAAAGTATAGGACTACCTTCCCTAAGTCCTTTTAAAAGGTGTTGGCTACACAGACACCCCACTATTTGCAGTATATCTCCCTAGAATGTAAAAAAGGTCAAAATTATATTATATTTTATACCTTCGAGTCTATTTTCCTCAGATAAATAACATTTTACCTTAAATTTATCTCTAAATTCACTCATTCTGTCATCATTATACACTTTGATATAAGCAACTTGGGCCCAGTGGACCTAAGCCAGCTGGCAATTTTGCAATTTGCAAAGCTCAGATTACAATTCTTTATGTAGGAGTTTCTTAGCAAAATTTAATAGTCCTGTTATTTTTCTAAACTGCATGTATTAGTTCCCTTAACATGAGGGAAACACAAAAAAAATGGAACTGAGTATGTGGTTTCTTGTTTGGATGAGATGCACTTAGTGCTAGACTGAGGAAAGATGGTTTTCCTGTGTTTCCTTGAAGATTATCTGTCCCAGCTCTGGGTCAGTGTCCTATCTTGAAGAATCTAGACTGAAGTTCTTGCTCCTGTGAAATCAATCACAAAATTCCTAACGACTTCAGTGAAGCAGAATCTCACTTCAAGGTTTTGGCACTGCACACTTAAAACCAGATTCTCCATTGTCTTACACCATGTGAAGTCACTTATCCCCACACTGAGTGGGAGAAAAATGCATGCAACACATTATCAGCTGGGTTCCCTTTGGCTGCAATTTCAAATTTAACTTACATAAACTGTGAATGATCACACCAACAGCAAGAGGAGACTGGAGTGGTGTGAATTTTAGTAACATTTTAAAGTTGGTAATGAAATGTCTGAGAAGCAGGGAAAGAATTAAAAGGGGATGTGGCTATGTTAGATTCTTTCCCTGATTCCCGAGCATTTATTACCAGCTGTAAAATGTTAATTAAGTTTGTATTCTAACTTTTGAATATGCTATAAAAATTGACACTTGATTGTAGAGCACAATCTACAAAGGCAAATTTTCCCCATGATATATAGATGATGTGCAGAGAAGGGTTCTCAGTAAAAAGTTAACAAGACTGGAAGGATGGGGAGGGGTACAAGAGCAAAGCAGCCATCAGCTCTCTCCACATCTGCTCCAAAAAAAGACACATTTCAAACATACAAGAGTCCTACCCATACACTTTCTCCCACAGAGCTGTCCTACCTGACTTTTTAAAGCCAGTGAGGTTTATGAGTGACCATTTCTGCCTTATCTCTTGAAGGCATAAGTGATACATTTATTTTTGTAAATTATATACATTTTTTTGTTTGTTTTATAAAATTGGCAGTCGCTTCTTATGAGGTACAATACTTCTCAGTGCTCCCAAAGCTGGAGTTTCAAACCACCAAATCACAATGAATTCATACAAAGTTGTATAAATTTTCCAAATCTAAGTAGAAGATGGAGAGCAAAAGTTACTAGCACCCTAAATCTAAATCCCTTCTGTTTTCCAAACAAGGAAATAATAACTACCCATACACAAGACTGTATTGGGTAATATTTATTCAAGTTGTATACACGTGCTAAAGCTGCACAGAAAATACACAAAAATCTCCAGGGGGCTCCTTCATACCAACTTCCCAGATCATTCACCTTTTTTTTGGTTTTTTTTGTTAAAAAATATTTGTGATGGTAGTTGGCAGTAAAAAGTAGATCTGAAAATGTCTTCAAATGCCTGTCAGAATTAATATAAGACAAGTTGGCAGAACTAGAAACGGTGGGAACCAATGTTTCACATTTCATTCTATTGAAAATGCTTGTCTGCTTCTTTCCTATAGTTAACAAAAAAATTGTTGGCATATCAACAGAATAAATTTCTGTAGTCACATACTATAAAAATGTTGGTAATAATGGCAATCTATACATGAAAGTGTGATATATCTAGCCAGAGATTATTATACTGTTTACCCTATATTTAACACAGCAATGATGCTGAAAGCCCTGTCAGTGGAATTTGCAGATGATACTAAATTGGGAGGGGTTATGAATAATGAAAAGGACAGAGAAAAATACTGAGCTCTTAAGAATTCAGAAATACAAGGATGAAATACATTCAAGTAGGATAAGTTAAGGCTGATAAAACTAGGAAAATAAAAACAACAATAATGCTCAGCAAAGAAAAAAGTTATATTAAATTCTTGGAGAGTAACGAGTTACTGTATGAAAATTAATCTGGAGATAATAGAAATTATGGTAATATATACATATATACCTGTATATTACATATACAAAATTGTTCCAGATAAACTCTCTCCCCACATTGCCTCATTGTGTGATACAGTCAGCCTCTGAACTTGCCATTCAACTATGAGTTAGTGGAAGGAAAGGAAGTACAGGGGCAAAAGATCTTTGGCCTCTAGAAATACTAAGGAATTCTTTATTATTTGAAGTTTTGAAACCAAGGCTGTATGCTTTTCTATAATTTTCTATTTGTTTTGGTTTGATCAGTTTTTATGGATTTGTTGCAGGATTCATTTAGTGAAATGATATAACCTGGGTAATAAAGAAAATCAGATTTAGCAAAATTGAAGCAAAAAAAAAAAAGTGTTTTAGAAGAAATTTAGATAAAGAAAATAGATTAACAGTCTTCATGTGTATTGCTGATACAGATGAAAAGGAAGTAGGGGCTTAAATTGCTACAAGAAAGTCTTAGATTAGACAAGAAGAAAATCTTTGGAACAGTAAATCCTTCAAAGAGACGCAGGTAAGACCTGGGATAAATTCCCTAAGGAGACTGTGGCATCTTTGTTACTGGAGATTTTCAAGAACAGGTTAAAGAAGCATTTGGCATACATGATACTGGGTATAGCTGGGCTGGCTTTGGAGCACAGTGAGAGAAATAGATGCCTTTGTAGGTTTCCTTAATTCCTTAATTCTTTGCCTTTGATGCCTATCACCTTTGTGGTTTTAAACTCATTTAAACTACTGAGAACTTCTTCGAGTCCTTCAGAAAAAATAACAAACACTGATAAATCTCATGTGTTTTCCTCAAATAACCAGAAAATACAAGTCTTAACACCATTTCAGGGGAACGCTGGCCACTGAAGACACGCTCCTTACTAAATGAAAAGATGGTCTTTATTAGATGCTGATTACTTCACAGAAATGTATAACCAGGAAATTTGGATATAACAGACTTCACAGCAGCCAGCACCTTGGCACAAAGCCAAGGAGCGGGAGTCACAAGCTGAGCTAGCACCTCAGAAAGAGAGTTTCACTTTCCCATGGTAAGGCACCCCAAGAAAGCTGCTAACCCACACATTCCCAGTGAAATCTTCCATCTTCACACAACATTAAATAGTAAACCCAATAGTGGCCTGTCCCTTGGCTTCCAATTGGGACATGTGACTTCCTGAGTCACCAGACATATAACTTGTGTCCTTAACACCAACAAAACAAGGAGAGCTCACCTGTAGACCCTACAGCAAAATATGCTTTTCAATAACCCAGGATTCTCAATCAATGATATAAGGCATCCTGCCACTTGATATCATGCAAAACACCAGAGGAGCTAAGTCTACAGTCTTGCAACCTTGACACCACTCTAATGAAATGATTGCTCAGGGGCCCCAGAGCTCCGTGTCCTAAACACAACCATGACTACCCAGAAATTCAGACATAGTAATATCAATCCAAAAAGCTATAGTCCATCTAAATCAGCAAACTCACAAAACTGTTATCTGGCATTGCCTGAGGGAATAAAGGAACTATGTGATGTTCCACACATCAGCTCCTGGTTTTGTGTCTGCTGAGTAAGCTTCCCCTTCCTTCTTCTCCTTCTGAGGGAGCTGAATTCTCCCTTCACCCCACAGCTTTTTTCACCACTCCATGACTAGGAACCATAGGATAGAGATGTTGGAGGAGATGAGGCTTATCTAGAGGTTTATGAGCATGAAGCCTTCCCACCAAGCCCCATATCTAAATGTGTACACACGTATGCAAGGCAGAGCGTTCAATTGGTGGGCTATGGTTTCAGGTGGGAAAGGTATTATTTCCAAATTTTGGAGCTTGTTCTTTGGTTTTTTTTATGCCATATAATGCAGGATCCTGCCCAAGACACATCTGATAACCAAAGCTGAATCTACTAAGGCAGAGTGTTCAATTAATTATTTCCAACTTTTGGAGCTTGTTCTTTGGTTTTTTTATGCCATATAATGCAGGATCCTGCCCAAGACACATCTGATAACCAAAGCTGAATCTACTACTACAATTAATTCAAGTTCCCTGAAGTCCTAAGGCAATGCACATTACATGTGCTCTTGCTTTCTTAATTCACCAACTGCAGATAGATGGAGGTATTATAATTGCATCAACTATTGCTCAAAATTCATCAATGCCATTTTTTTCATGTTTGTAGAAATGCCTAACTGAATTTACAGGATTATAACAGAAATCAGACTATATATTCATGTGAATAAGAAGATGGAATCATTCCTTCAGAAATAAAACAATTTAAGTCCAAATAAGAATGAACAAATTAGCAACAGATTAAGCATCTGGAACCTTTTAAATAATTTGACTAAATGTGCAGGATTATTAAGAAAAGATGTGTTTCTTCTAGTGGGATTTATGTCTAATATTTATTTCACCACAGATGAGCTTCATCAGTCAGCAGGACAAACAGCCAAAAGAAAACAGTTTGCTTATTTGCTCAATAAATGAACTGTGTGTTCTGTATTTTAAAGAAGTGCAAACTAACAGTGTGCATATCTTGCCTTATGCTGTATAAGGTTGGTCAACTGAACCCTGAAATCTGGTTTACAAAGGTCTGGAAGTGGTACAACACTGACAGGTTCAAAGGAGACTAGTGAGCTCAGTGGGCTTGTTCTGTTGAATGAACATTCTGAATGAACTGTTTTCCATTCAAAACAAATTATTTAGAGATGCTATTCAGTATGGCTCCCCAGTCTTTGAATCCAGAATGTCTTCTGGGGATGATGAGTGGGTGGGATGTTCCCCCAGCAATTACAAAAGAAGCTCTGTCATAACTTCTAGACCTATGGATTTCTGGTATGCTAGAAATAACCCAGACACCATAAAGCCTCTTTGCCACAAAACTTCTGGAGTGCACATTTTTCTATTCTTGCCTTGTATTTTAGCAAGACAGATATTTCCTCTGTCCTGCCTCCCACTGGAAGACTTCTCTGGAGTGAGGAGCAGCCATATTTGCAGTGGTGCCTCCCAGAAAACCTACTGATAACTTTGTCTGCATAATTCCTTTTTTAGCATTTTTCTTCTGTTCCCATTTCTCCATACACATGATGTGTCCTCACCTTAAAAAACCTCCAGCACACACTTCACTCTTTGTTATCAAATCCTGCTTCATTTGGAGACACCAGCCTCTGCCTCTCTTTGGAAATGTCTCTGTCTTTGCTCCCTCTCTTGCCCAGTCTTACTCTGTTTGCACAATCACAGAATCACAGCATTCTACTTCTATCTTTTTTCTCACTGCTTCTCTTCCTATGTCCACATTGTTCCCCTTCTCTCTTCAAGCATCTTAGACTAGAATCTCTCACTGATAATGGTAATATTTTGGCACAGAGCTCTGTATTCTGTTTCAAAATGTCTGTTAAAATTACAAAATTGTTCCTTTTCTTCTCCTGTAACTTTGGTGTGATTGTAAGCATAAGAATAATGAAGATGATGGACAAGAGAATCAATTTCAATCTAAACAATGTGTGAAGAGATCTGTTCTGAACAGGTGACAATGAAAAGCTAGGCTTCATAGGCACTTCAGAAAGTTATAAAAGGGCAATAAGAGATTTTTTTTTCTTTCCCTCCAATGAAAGCTTTACAGAACTTCAGGAAAAGAAAAAAGGAGGAGGGAGATACATCCCAAATTAGGAGGAAAAAAGCTGAAGTGTTTGTTTTTAAAAGTGTTTTTAATTACTGTGAACCAAATGTTTTACGTCAACAACTTAAAATATTTTGTTTTGATTTATTCTATTTTTAAAACCTCTCCAACATAAATTGCATTTTGAAAGAAAGTCATTTAATAGCAGCAGTTGGAAACTCCTCACTCTATAAAAGTTGAAGTAAGATATTTCATTAAAATCAAAACATGTTTTACAAAAAAAATAACTTCAGTAAACAATAATTTCCAGGGGAGAGGTGTTTCAACTCTACAGTTTTCTTTAATAGTTCTCTTCTCAATCTTCCAGCACAGGGGGGGTTCTGGAGTTTCGTGCTCTGTGAATATCCTGCTGTTAATGCTTATCATGCATGTCGTGTGTTGTCATGTCCAAGAACTCCTACTTGTAGTGGTAAGATTCTACATAGTATGTACTTGCTGGGATTGAAGACATTAAAAACTACTTCAGCTCACTTGAGCATGGAAAAAGAGGCTTGGGAGACTGAAGGGACTTTCTTGCATTCAACACTCTCCACCTACTTCAACAACTCCCGTTGAAACAATGACTTCAAAAAGCAATGAGGCACTGTGAGAACCACTGCATCCGAGGTGATTCCTACCTGAACCTCAGGACAAAACTTCACACTTTGTAGCTTTGGGAAAGACTGTGGTGCCCTTGACTAGTTTTCCCAAATGTACAAGTAGTGTGGCCCTGAGCTGCGTTAATTTTAATGTTTATATCTGGATAGAAAAGCCAAAAAGCATTACAGAATGCTGTTCAAAGGTGTGAGGTGCTTCCTGATGCCTCTTTGCCTTGAAGAGACTGGCAAGCAGAGAATGAGTAAGAGGAAGAGAAGGAAAACTTACAAAGACTTGCTCCCAAATCTGTGCATGTATGGTAGCAACATACTGAGCAAAAACTGAGCGTTTGCAAATGCAGATATATTTTCTCAGAAAACATTTTTCAATTTTTATCAGAATAGAAAAGTAGTCTCTGCATCACCACAATATATGTCCATATTTGTATGGAGAAGCTTGAGAGAAAAACAACAAAAAGGCTACCTCATGCAATAGTAATGAAAGACCAAGTATTATGTTTTAATCATAACTATATTAAGAAGAAACATTTTGCCAAAAGCTTTTAGTTACAGACAGTGGGAACATACAGTGATAAAGCTGATCTTCAAGTTCTGCAGATTCAAGATTATATGTCATATTAAAAATGGCACTGGAAAGGCTCCATTATGGCTGAAATTTATTATTGTGCTCTTGAATAGAGAAGTCTGGCCATTACATTTAGTTTTGAAGCTGTAACACTATTTTGAGAGAACTGGAACGTCCGTGTTTAACTTCAGGTATTTTTAAATTGGTAGTTGTTTCATATAACATGCACTATTTAATAATTCAGCACACTCTAATTCCCTTAATGCAGGTTCTGATTGAACTCAGAGTCCTGAGCATTCAGTAGCTCATCCAAGATAAAGTTATGTTTCATGATCATCACTGATACAACTCAAAAGGAGTACACTGGGACAATTATTTACCTGCAGGGACACATCATGCTATTCCATAAGCAGATATGAAAAATACCTCAGTTGTGTCTCAACTATATTCCTCCCCATGTGTTACAATCCAGGAAAGCAAAAAAAAACCCACAACAATTCATCTGGCTGGTGGCATTCTCTTGCATACTTGATATCAGATACTGTTTGTGGAATTGGGACTCCTATTGGATCTCCCACACATAGGAGAATCCTCACTTTGTCTAGTCTCTTTTCATCACTTGGCTATTATATGGGTGGTTAACCATAGAGTAATACTATATCTGAAAACTGCTCATTTTTTTTAATGTTTTCTTGCTTAGCAGAATCTGTATCCTAAGAAGCCTCTGAATCTCTGCTGCAGATGTCATACACATTACAATAACTGATACATTTTGTGACCTTTTGGAAAGAGCACTATGAATTATGATATCATACCTCATCTAAAGAAAATCTTTAATCCATGCTCAACAGGTTCATGACACTTGTATGAATAAAGAAATGTAGTCTATGCCTACTGCTTAACATAGGAAAGGTGTAGAGTCAGCAAAATGTTAAATAGTAAGTCTCCTTTCACAGTATCAGCTAGTTGCTCAGCAAACTGCCTACTCATCAGACTTCTTAATTGTGCTAGATTTCTTTCTGCTTCTTCCATACTGAACCATGGAAAAGCTGAGCACTAGGACAAGTCAGAGACTTGAGCTGTGTAAAGCCTATGCAGAAATATTTGCATTAGGCAAAGAAACACACAGAGTTCTCTGAGACAGACAAACATGGATTTAGAAGAAACTCAGATAAAGACAACAAGAAAGACTGGCAACTAGTACAGAACTGTAATATTAGGAAATGCAAATTTTCAAAACATTCCAGTCCATTTTCTAAACAATACAAGATTTTAGTTTTATCACTTTTTTGTTTTATATTCCTTCTGGATTTTGAGCCTTCGCTATTTTCCCCATTTTATTCCTCATCAGGATATAAAAAAAGTAACAACAAAATAACATGATTCTTCTTAGCTATTCACATGACTTCAGGAAACAAGGCTTTTTAAAAGTATGAAATTCTCAGGTATGTAAGAAAACTTCAAGAGTTCATAAACCTGGAAATTTATTGGAGGATCTTGAGGATGCTGAACATTCATGGACAGAAGATGAGAATATGCTTTAGGTCCAGTGTTGCTGTTGACCCAGCAGCAGCTCCTTTCATCACACTATCTTTTAACAGAATGTAGGTCATAGGAATGCTACAGGTGACTTAGCTCTGGTATGTCCAGTATATTGCTCCCTTCCCTCAAGGCTTGAACCTGGGCTAGGATTCTAATAGGTGCTGAAGTTTTGGGAATGAAGCCAGGTCACTGGTGCACATCTTTTCTAAACCAAAGTCTGGAACAGAAAACTATTTTCATGAGTGCATTTCATAGCTGTAGTGGTGTTACTGGACTCCATATAGTCAACTTTAATTTTTTGTTTATGTTTCTGATGATACAAATAAAAGGCTTCTTGACAAACGACTGAATCTGAACTAATAACTTTGCCCTCAATGAGATGAACTGCAGGGAAAAGGTTGTTGTCAAAATCTTTGTTCTCCTTACTACTGCAAGAGCCAGTTACTCCAAGTAAAGTATCTAAAATTGGTTTATATTTTCTTTGTGAATATATAACAAAACAGAATAGAATATGTCTTTTGGCATTTTCTAGGTCATTTTCATGTCAAAATGTACAATTTATTAATATTAATTTAGTTTTTAAATGCATCAGGGCTTGGGAGGAAATCTGAATTATTCTAACTTATTATAAGCATAAGTTTGGTTTGGCTAAGCCCTGAAACTGAAGCTGAATGCTGTTGAATATGGAGTTAGAGCTGGTCAGTGCTTCCCCTTGAGTATTTGAAAGTAGTGTGAAAGGATATAATTATAATTATAAAAAAAAAAAAAAAGGTAGTCCTTTGGTTTTGTTCAAAGCTAATTTATTCTGCCTGAAAAATAAAAAGGAAAAAGAAAATGTTTTAAAAATCATCTTTAGAGCACATGTATGTATATTAAAAAATAAGGTGGTCCTTTGGTTTTGTTCAAAGCTATTTTATTCTGCCTTAAAAAACAAAAAGGAAAAAGAAAATGTTTTAAAAGTCATCTTTAGAGCACATGTATGTATATTTTTATGCTGACAGAATGGGTGTTTCTCTATATACCTCAAAAGGCAAAACCTGTTTCTGAACTTTGAAAATCTATTCCATTGGCTATAAATCAAGGGAAAGAAAGAAAGATTCTTCCCCAAGAACACTGCCATGTGGAAGGAGGCAGGGCAAGACCCTCTGGGTTAACATGGATGTAACACAAAAACAGTAGCTACCTAACATAGAAACGTCTCAACTAACATGTTACTAACATAGTAACAGCAACTGCAAGGAGCTGTGTAATGGTACTAGCAATTTATCTCAGTCCCACAGCTCAAATATGATACTTGATGCAAAATCTTCTGCAGATACAGTATTTTATATACTAAAGAGCAGCTAGGGGTAATTTTCCACCCAAACGAGGAGGTGTAGCACAGAGAATACACTCCAGCAGCATCACTTTTTGCAACTGCAGGATCACATCAAAGAATTACTTGCTCAGGAGGACCAGGTGCCCTGTGGAGATCTAGCAGTCTGATCTAATGTTTCAGCCACAGAAAGCCACTAGCATAGCAATATAAAGTGATCACTAACATGAGACCTTTTTTCATGTGTATAAGATCAGCAAAAATAAAGTTCCACATAAAATGGTAGATTCTTGCTTGCAAGATTTCATGATACATATAAGTGCTGTCAGTGAAAATAAAAAACCCTATCACTGGGATCAATCATGTTATACTGAATTGTATGACATTGATTTAGATTGTAACATCCTACTGCAGAAATGTAGACACGCTCATATCTATCAAAATATATACATGACTTCCACTGATGTGACCAAATAAGCCAAAAACCACACTTATTTAAAAATTGGTGCTGTTACAAAAAAGACACAAGTGGCTACCACGTAGTCAGATGACTGGGGAGTGTGGTCTACCAGCTAAGTGCTCTATTTCTGGTATAAGTGACCAAACATATTTACTCATTATATAAGGACAACAGAAAAGTGTATCTGACACCCAAAATGAAGCACAGTAATTAGCTAGAAAAATGCAATAAGGAATAAAATAATGTAGGTTTCTCAGCTGACCCCTCTGTCAGAACTGCTCATATGATTCCAAATTTATGGAATAATTTGCATTGGAGGAATGACCTCTGCACAGCAGAGTTATCTCTCTGAGAAAATATGCTTCAGAAAGCTTTTTTAGGAAATGGTTAGAAATCTGGTTCTCTGCCTAATACAGAAAAGTCGGGTTATGAGTGAAGCATTTCACGCTCACACAGCTCTCATTCTACCTTAATTTAAAACATTAAGAAAGAATTATTAAAATGCCAATTTTCCAGCTTTCCAGGGTTACACATGCCAATCTTGTCCCTGTTTAGCTGAGAGCTACTGACATCTCTGTATTTGGCAAATGCCTGCTAACTGGACCCAGACATAAAAGGTACCATTAAAACATACTATCTGAATCAGGAACATCTTTTGTGGAGCTTTGGATTGGTAACTGCATAACTTGCTAATTTGGCAGGATTTTTAACAGTGAAAGAGCTAATATGAATAATATAAACTTGATCAAGAAGTTAAAAAATATTTAATTCAAAATTCTAACTCAAACTATTAAAATATTCTGCTAACAAGAGACCAAAATATAAAGCTTTCACTCCCACACATATAAACAATTCTGGAAATTCAGAATCATGGGAGTTTTTAATTTGGTTTTGACTTTTTATAAAGAAAACTCTTCCCCCAGAACATAAAAATGGAAGAATGTAAAGTTCATATGTGAAAGAAATCCTTATTATTCACTGACAATTTGGTTTTGTTTAGTTTGTTTCCTTTTCTTTTCTTACACTGCAACACAGGCAGAAGGTTAGATTTTGGTTTCATTTCCATATATGTAAATTAGAAGCAATGAAGCCCTGTGAACTACTCCAGATTTATAGAAGCTTAACAGAGACCAAGGTCTTGTTCAGAAATCATGGCTTATAACAGTAAGGCACAGGCTGGGACAATTACAGTTAATGAGACAATTACCGTTTGCATGCATATATATTAATTATGATGATAGGAACCTGCAATTTCAGGAAAGCAAGTATATTCCTCACATAATTCTAGCCTTCATTACTATTGGAGTTAACATTCAGTGGAATGGGGTAATTTTTGTTAATAAACTTATAATTGTCTCCTTGTTTACTGGCATATGAGATCTTAGGTAAGAAGCAAGGACGTTTTTGTGAATTGAGTCATAAAATCCTTTCCTAGACAAAACATTGTTAGCTTGGGTTGATGTGGCAAATAATTTGGTACCTTTCAGCAAACATTTACATAAGAAACAAAACAACTTAGCTTGCTTGTAGTCTTTACCATAAGTCTGCGCAGAGTTTGAAAGATTTATGCAAACATATGAGGAAAATATTCCAGTTTTAATCTGCATGGTTATGATGAGACAAAATAAACTTTTGCAGTATATAACTGTGAAAAACCAGTTTGCTCTGAGCTCATAAAGGTACAACATTTATTTTGCATTGAGATACAAAGAAGATGCACTCCAAAAAAAAAGTAAATACACATTAGTAATATTTTCCTATTTTGTAAAGCTGTATATTCAGCTTTGCTGAATATTAAATATGGATTTAATCATTAAGCCTTAGAATACAGTATAAATCCAGATTAATTTTTTAGGGCTCTGACAGTTTTTAAGTGTAAATTGTGAAGCTATTCAGTGAGAGAATATCAATGTTATGAACTTTATCTTGCATTACCACTACCTAGCCTTTCCAACAGTAGAATCAATTAAAGGGGATTTCAGTACAGAAATTAAAACCAAGACTTATTATGACACTGGACATTATTTGGCTTCTTTTTAGTGTTCACTTGTTTGATCTAAATGGAATAGGATTCTTACAAACCTGCTCTTAAAGTTCACATAAAGAAAAAGGTAACTATGCAATCAAATAAAAAATGATTCATTTGCAACACATTTTTCACATAAAATCTGTAAAAATATAGACATAAAAAACTAATAAGAACTATTTCTTCCCTTCTACTTCTTCTGAAAAAATTCTGTATTCTCAGAAACAGACCTATAAAGCAAAGCCATTGAGTAAAAAGCCTACTTAACTAACTTTTAAAGGAAAACCTGAAATCAATAAGTTTGAAATCAAATACATATTGATTTTGCCATTTTCCTCTTCAAAAATAAACTGCTTCAATAAATGACATGAAGCTTTCAAGCCATGACACAACTCTTAAGACTTGCAGATCTAATTCCTTCTATATCTGTTTAATTTTACTGCAGTGACTAGTCCCCAGCATTTCTATCAACCTGACTCACACTCAGGTGAAAAGAAACAAAACTCTCTCACTTTGATGAGCTTTGGCTACAGAATAATTCCTTCTGAAGAATTCATGTAAACCATGTAGCTTCTACTGTATGGATAATGATGGGTTTAATACGCTCAAAACTCTTTATAAATATCTAATTTTAATACTGTGACAAATACAGATGCTGTGTGTCTGCTTTCTAGGATAAGTTATCATTTATGCTCTCTCATGCCAGGACCTTATCTTGCAAGCTTTCTTTTTGTAGCTAGCTCTCCCTTTGACTTCAGTAAGAGCTCTGGAGAAAGGAATAGCATAATCAAACCCTTAATCAGATTTATTAAAATCTTGATGATATACAACTCAATTACGGAATACCTCTCCATTCCATAAGAGCTTTTTACATTCACTATAAAACATTTTATACCTCACCACATAAAAATTACTGTATGCATTGCCATCTGTCAATATGAAGTACTACCCTTAGAAATTAAAATGGGATAATTAAACCTACAAGCTATTGCTGATTGAATAATGACAAGATAATGCTGATCAGCTGAAGAACTTTCGAGCAACTTTCAATCATGTTGTTAGACATTTTGTGTGAACCCCAGTCCCTAGTGAACATTAGCACCACACCTCTCTTTCAGATATCTATGACACAGAGCAAAACCTCCCCGTTCCTGTTAACCTGAACCTCACAAAGGACAGCTCACCAGTTCTGCTATGACACACAGTCCCATGCCTCAACTCACCTCCTTAACACTTTAATTCAACATAACAGTTAAGCTCTGCATAGTTAGGAAGTTGAGATTTTTTTATAATGATACCTTGTACACTCTTCTTCACAAGCTCCTCCGTCACCCACAAGCTTTTCTTTTTCTATTTTTTGGGCCAGACCAGTTCTGCACCTTTAAGTTCCAACTGGATATGACTCAAAATGTATTTTCTCTCATGGAGATTATTCTCTGTGAAAGCATACTTAAATGTTTTGCAGTCCCATTTACACAACTCTTAAACTTGTCTCCTCTTATGGGACTGGGTTTTCTACTACTTTGTATCCAACTGGAGAAATATATCATTAAAATGGCAGAAATGTGCACTACCAAGGTATACTTGTAAAAATGTAGGTAAAAGGCAACAGAAAAGTGTGCTTCTAAGCCCTAGTCATCTAATACGAAGTCTCCTTCTATAGTTCAAAGAGTTTTAGAGACATCTTCTTTTCTTATAATAAGTGTAAAATTTTGCCAGAAAACTCCATTAGGAATTCCACCAGGAACTTCCATTAAGTAAAAGCTTCAATATACTCACATATGCTACGATTTCTCTGCTTCTCTAGAGCTGTTCAATATTGTAATCTCCCACACTGCATCATATTAAATTCAGGTAGGTGTTTCCTCTCAGACTTTCATTGCTTCTAAATATTCTGTTTTCAACATCAGAAAACAGGTAAGTTAGGCATAATTTATTCTAAGTTAACGAACTATTTTATTCTGTTTCTCTTTTAACCTCTTTATATTTGTGTATCAATAGCTTTAAATTGGTTCTGCATCTGAGAACAACACTCAAATAGTGCAAATAGGTGATGATGGCAGCCTGGGTAACTCCTGACACTCTCATGGTGTGTTTGTGTCTGTATGTGCATGTGAAGAGAGCAGGAAGAGAGAGATAATTAACAACTGTACAGCATCACTTGGGTTTGACAGAGTTATCACAACTACTTCTTATGGGATTTGTGACTAGGGCTCAGCTCTCTGACTTTAGCTTCCTCCTGAGTTGTAGAATTTCTTCCATTCACAGCCATCCTGTGTTTGTTCCCAATTCAATTTTTCCACAACAAAAGTAAATCATCACAGAATCTGTATATATCCCACAGGATCTTTATAGTCAAACTGGGCAGATAGGAACTGGGTAAGCATTTGGTGAAAAAAATACATTGAATTACCAGCTCAAAGTGCTGGGATCAATGATACAAAGTTCATCTGGCAGCAGTGACCTTCAAAGGCTGGTATTTGGGCCAATACAGTTCAATACACTCATTAACAGCCTGGATGTTGGGACTCTTCACAAGTTTGCAGATTATAACAAATAGGATAAAGTGGCTCACACCCTGAGGAGCAGGGCTGCTATTCAATAGGAAGACCTCAACACACCCGAGTCATGAATCAATTAACTCATTAACTTCTGTGAATGAAAAGTAAAATCCTGCACTTGGATGAAGTGCCATGGTACAGCCTCTGATCCTAGTAGAATAAAGCAGTTTTGCCAAAAAGGATCTGGTGGTCCCCTCGGACAACAGTCTGAACACAACCCAGCAGTGCACCCTTGCTGCAAAGAAGGCCAACCACATAGTGAGTGAGCTGTATTAGGAAAAGAATAGCCAGTGAGTCAAGGAAAGTAGTTCTTCCCTCTATTTAGCACTTCTGAGATTGTATTTATCTATGTCTGGTTTTGGATTCCTCAGTACAAGAAAGACATTTATACACTGGGACAAACTGAGCATAAAGGCATCAAGATGGTTATGGGGATATAGCTCTTAAATAGAAGGAAAAGCTGAAAGAAATGGACATGTTTAGCCTTAAGAAGCAGAAGCTAAATAGGCTGTTGCTGTAGACAACTGCCTAAAAGGAAGGTCCAGGGAGGACAGAGCCAGAATCTTCTTGGAGGTGCAGAATGATAAGTCGAGAAGCAGCAGACAAGTTGCAACAAGGGAAATTCTGATGAGATAACAAATAAAAGCTCTTCACAATAACATCACTCAAACATTACAGAAGATTCCCCAGAAAAGATGGAAAACTCCATCCCTGTAGATTTTCAAAATTTGGCTGAACAAGGCCCTAAGCAAAGCCTTCTAAATGTGCTCTTGCTTTGAGCAGGGGAGTGGAATGAAAGATTTCCAGAGATCCTGTCTAACTTGTACCACTCTACAACTCTGTAATTAATTTTAGTAAGATAACTAGATTATCTTTAATATCAGCCCTACTGAACATTGTCCTCATTTCTTCATTCCTTTTTCTTCTCTGTATCTGTGCATCTACAACTGCCTTTGGGTTTTGGTTTCTTCTGTTTTTTTTTTCTTTTTAAAAAAAATGTTGAATGCAAGTTTTAGCTCAGGCTGGACTTTTGGCAATTCTTGTATACTCCTGCTCTTTCTGTCTCCTAAGATATAGTTTTTGCTGAACAATCTGTTTTCCTCCATGACTTTTTAGTATTCTAATTGCATTTAAAATCCTCCTTAAATGAAAATATTCATTAAGTTTATCTCAGTGATCTTATTCATTACATCATATGGAATCCTTCTATACAAATGTTTTCTGCATGGTTTTATAAATATAACTTTGAGAAAACTGAAGCCCACATTTTAGTCCTTGATCACTTTGGACTAGTTAGTTTTGAAAAGAAGTCTCCTACATTTCTCAGTATTGCTACTAAAATGAAAAACCTCAGCTATAGCCTGGGGAAAGTTTAACCTACCATTTAATTTAACCTAAACCAACTCAGAATTATTTGATCCAGCTTTATCAACTTGTTGCTTTAAAAGATTTGCTACAACTATCATGGCTGGTTATTTACAGTTGTGGACGTGCACTTCATTGTATGTGATTCCTCTTTGTAAGATAGTGACTTAGAAAAGCAAAGAGACACAAAAGAACCAGAAGTAGGGAAGCAATATTTTGTGAGATGAACAACAGCAGCAACAATCCAATAAGTAAAGGTAAGGAAAAGAAAAAAAAAAAAAAGAACAAATAAAAAAACTGTAACTTGAATATTTTTTTATTATAATTAACATTACTAGCTACTAGTTTATTACAGACAGGAATTGGTTGCTACAGTTCTTATCCCACTGGAAAAATCTAGGGCCTGTCAGTGATGTGGGTATGTCTTCACTTCATAGGGCCATAATCACAGACCAGAGAAAAGAAAGGCCAAAGCATGCTAAAAATGGTTCTGCCCCAGTTGTTGCCTCTCAGGTCCAAATTTTTGAGAAGAGCTCCTTCTTTCCATCCTTGCAGAAGAAAACTTTAGAGATATTATTTAAAAAGATAAAGTTGGCCACATTTTCAAAAGTGCTCAAGTCCCAATAGTTTTTACTGTTCTCAGTGGGAGCTATCATCTGCTAAGCCCTTTTGAAAGCATAGCCAGATATCAAATTCAACCTAATTTAATTCTATTTATCCTCTGGCCTGCATTCCTGACAGCTATTAGAGTGCTATACCTCAAGCTTGTGGATTAATGAGCAGGATCCCTCCCTGAGAACAGCCCAAACATGGATCCTGTGAGATGTAAGAGGAAGGTGCCATCCTCCACTGCTCATCTCTTAGCAGCAACCTCTGCTGAGAACCTGGATCCCACCAGCATCAGCACACTGCAGCTGGTAGTGACTCAAGGTTTCTCTTCCTTATAAAACTGCAGCCAACACTCTTGGCTGGCTTGGCAGTGAAATGCTTTGGTATGCTGTATGGACTCCAATTATTCTTCAGCTGAAATGGAGTATAATCCTCAGTGAGTTTCATTGCATACTGGCAAATTATTGCACTGGACCACTCCTAAGGACTGTTTCACATTTAGTTTGTGTTCATACAGAGCAGCACCATGTACGTACAAAGCTCCAGGAGCAAACCTGGAAACCTGGAGAAACCTGCTTGCTGTAAACTTGGGACTCTCCAGATTTTCAGGGTAGGCTTTGCTTTTTCTGTTCATCATTAAAGTTGCATCTGGCTGGGTGAGTTTTATTTTGCTTGTCTTATTTTTCTACCTCCTATACATTCACCAAAAGCCATTCAGGGATTTAAAGCTGTCTCCTAACCTCAATATGGTCATTTTCCCTACCAAAGACTTCTGAATACAGCCAGCTGGCCCACTGCCCATTCAAAATGATCTTGCCATTAGGTATCATATAAAAGGTGATAGCTCTCCTTGCCAACAGCCAGAAGTTTCTTACAATCTTAATGGCTCTACTGAAGCTAGGAAGCTGAAAGTGAAGAACTATGCTAATGGCTCTCTTTTATGTGAGCATCAGGTAGAACAGCTGGGTATCACTACAATTTGACCACCTAAGGCTTTTCAGCCTTGAAATTCTTCTAGGATGTCATAACTGCTCCTTCCATAAAATGAAATATTTAGACAAATAGAAGTGACTCATCATATCAGTCCAACAACTGTTAGAGGCAAGGCAGCTGCACATACAATTAAAATGCATTTAAGCACCACATCCCATTACCTTTGTTCTTCTGCAATGATTGCCCCAGAACTCAGTCATACCTGACTCAAGAGAGGGGCAACAGGGAGTTCAGAATTACTCCAGAGCAAAGGTTTAACTTGTGCTCATAAGCCCATGAGAAAATCTTGAAAGCCTTTACTAATAATTATACAATCTAGCCCTAAATTAAAGACAGTTATAAGTTGGAATTATAACCTTCTGTGAGACACATTTTGAAAACAGTATTTCAATAAACTGTTTATTTGGCCACAAGCAAGAAACAAGAATGTGAACTAGACACATATTTAAAATAATAATAACGAACAGATACTACCAGTGTTGTTAAAATTGCCAGGGAATTAAAAGATTCAGCTCTAGGAATTCAAGCCTACACAAACTATTCTAAGCCTCCTGTTTGTACTGACTGGCCACACTAGGATCTAGCAGAGGAGAAGAAGCCAATATGTCACTTAATATCTGGTAATATCTTGGGGAAAAATACTTTGGTCAAATGTTAAAAATACTATTGAAATGTTTGGAACTGCAAATAACTGCACTGGAATTGCAATAGTAACATTTTTCAACAATAGACAAGCTAGAACTGCTTTTTAGAGAAGTGTCATTTCTGCTTTCTAGTTTGAAGCAGTTATAAACTTTATGAAACAACGAACTATTAAAACACACATGGCAAAACCAGGCCAATACCAGTCCGTGTTGCAGCAGTGATAAAGTAAAAAGTAAACTTGTGCTCTATACAAATTCGAGAGCAGAAGAAGACTATGCAATTTTAAGATAGGTTGCTCCACATAAGCAGCTTCTATGCTTCTGTCCAATGTATTACACCAAAAAGTACATTAAAGTTGAAATTTTGGACATTCAGAGGTTGACCATTCCAAAATCTATTCAGATATTCATGACAGAAAATTCTAGCCTGAAGAGTTACTGTTTTATACTGCTCTAAACTACAGAAAATAGATAAAACTTTACTAGAACCAACATTAGAAAACCCATATATAACAAACAGCTAAGATGAAAATTGTGCTTGTTTAACCAAAAAAAAAAAAAAAAGAAAAAAGGGATGTTGGAAAATAATCACATGGATGGCAGAGAAGAGTAAGGCATGAAACACCAACCAGAAGGGTCTGGTAGGCATTGTAGTTGCATTACCAAATTAATCATTATAAAATCAGTTTTGTTTTTTTTTAGCCAGTTCCAGTGAAATATCTTGATTTATAAACTATTAAATATGTAATATTCCCCTTGTGGCATGACACTATGAGAGTTTACTAAAGTACACTACATTTCCCTTCCTTAGGGAATCAATTATATAATTAAAGACACCAGTTTAGATTACTTCACTATTAATGTATCTTTAGTAAACCCATGCTACCTTTTGTTTCATTTCTCCAATGTTTCTCCCAGATGTTCCAATACTTTCAGTGACTTTTCACTTCACTCAATGCAGTATGGCCATATTTGTTTTGTGGAGGGAGATGCAAAAATTGTCTCAAATTCACTATCCCAAAAGGCCTGGTAAAATTTCCTTGTTGATGCCTCTATTTATGAGTTCCATACACAAAGGCAACAAGCAAACTAGTAGTAATGATGAGTATTTGTCTCACAAAAGATTCAAGAAGAAAAAGGCTTTTCACTTACACACTGTGTGCAGGAACACCTTAAACCTGAAATTTCAACAGGACAACACATTGTGAATCAGAAACACTAGATTAAAATTTCCCTAAGTGTTTTGTTATATCACTGGGCTTGGTAAAATCACAAGTGAAACCATCAGGAGTCAGTTAACTGAGACCTTCTAGGGAACTCATAGATAGGCTGGATTTCCTCTACAAAAACTTTAGTATAATTTTATCATTATCACCATCCTCAGTTTTTGAGAAGGCAATGGATATATTAAGGCTTCTCTGTACACAGTCCACAAATGGTTTTCAGGCTACTGAGGTATCAAACTAGATCCTATCAGAAATTAAAACACTCACAAGACTGCCTAATCCATGCCACTCAGGAGCTTTTATTCCTCTCTGATGATTTAAAGTTAACAGCACACTGTTGATCTTCCCTCACTTGTGAAGATTCTCTACTTTTGAATTTAGGTTGTTTTAACATCCAGTTAATCAGAGCTGACAACTGAGTCTGCTTATTTCAGCTTTAAAGTGTCTGCACCAAGCTGTCTCTGAGCTTAGAACTAATAGTCAGTGACTGCTCCATGAGTAAAGGTGGGATCTCCTCCTTCTTCATTGGCATAGCCACTGTACCTTGCTATACTCTCTGTCCTTACTAAGAAAAAATAGACAGCAAATATAGGTGGTGATGCTAAACTATGTAATGCAAAATGAAGGTGAAGAAATAAAGACAAATTTTTGGAAGTGGAGTAGAAGGAAAGAATCTGAAAAAGGATGAAAATAAAAAGGTCATGAGAGGAGCTGCAGAAAACAGAAAAAGGAAGGAAAATGTGAAAGGAACTGCAGAAAACAGAAAAAGGAAGGAAAACAAGGAAAAAGCAAAGGAGAAAAAGAAAAGCAAGGAAAGGGGAAAAAAAGCAAGGAAAAGGAAAAAGAAAGCAAGGAAGGGGGAAAAAAAAGCAAGGAAAGGGAAAAAAAAAAAGCAAAGAAAGGAAACCAGGCACTAAGGGAATGACAGTGGAGGAGGAAACAAATGCAAGGAATTTATTCACTGAATGGAACTAGAATTATGGAAAAAAAGGAAAAAAATATAGTCACCTGACTAAAAGATGACTTTTGTAATGCATTGACAGGAAGATAGAACTGAAGCTGGTTTTTTGTTACGGCATTTGTAAAACAAAACAGTCTGAGACATGAAATATTTCCAAATATTTAGGTTAATCTCATATCTCATAATCTCATCTCATTTTAGCCCATCAGGATGATCTTCACTGTTGTTTGGGAAGAAGAGAGGTTGGAGGGGAAGGGATTACACAGACCACCACACCAGTAAGGCAGCCATTTTAAACATGAGACCAATTTTAATTGTAAGATTTTAGCTAAACTTTACAATCGGGCCAAAGATAGGAGTAAACTTTAAAACTGCTCTTGTGCTCTGACATTAGACACCTGTGAAAGCTTTGTGACATCCTCCTTTGATTTTCTATTTTTTTAAAAATCTATGGAAGGTTGAATTTTGAATAGTTATGCTCACATACAAAGGACTAAAGGTACATACATACATATCACTTCCTCATTTTTCAGTGGAGTATGCCACTGGAAGTTGTTAAATTAGCCCATGCATCCAGACAAGCATTACATCTTCACTACATGAACAGGAAAGACTGAAAGAAGTGGTGAATCTTGGATAATGTGTTAATAATTAAAGGTCTGCTCTCAATAAACTGAGTTGTACAATATGCAGGTAACATCAATAGGAGAAAAAGTTGACTTGTATAACCTGGTAAGAGTTCAAGCTTATCTATTACATGAAATATCACAGTGTGAGGGAGCTTCCAAACACAATGCCATCTTGTCCCTAAATTAAGTGAATCATGAAAGCAAGCAGATCAGCAGGCAAGTGTTTTTGAATTAGCTGCCTAAGTTGAGCAGTTCAAACTGACTGGAATTCCAGTCTTCAGGAGATGGATGCCCAAAGGAATTCAATGTAAATGCAGTTTATTTCTTTAAAATTGCAGACAGGTTTGCAGTATGCATCAAATAAAAAGCTCTTGGCAACTATCTTAACTGACTGTTGCGTCCACAGCCAATTTCTGTAAATTTTGTACCAAATCTAGGCTTCTGTTTTGACCTTGGAGATTAATAGCATGAAATTTACCCTATAAATATGCTCAACAGAAGATAAAAAATATACTCCAAAATATATGAGTATGTCACCAGCACACAGGAAAGGAAAAATAGTTTTTCTTAAGTTCAAGTATCTGTATTAAATTAAAACCCAGCGGACTTCTGGAGATGTATTTTTCAACCTGAGACTTTGCTGTAACCTTCTAGTCTGTTATTATAGTCTATGACTTGGTATGATGTGATAGTAAGTCACCTACAGTAAATGCAGACTTAAGGATTAATACTCTACTACTTATTCAAGCAGAACTCCCATTAATTTCAAGTACTGATGAACAGAACTGTAGGAATGAGTCTTTCCATCCAGTTTAATAGGGAAGAGACCTGCATCATCTTTAATGTTGTCAATAAGAAGCTTAGGCAGCAATTCAAAAAAGCACTTAATTGTGTCTCTCTTCAGGATGCTGAGGCATGTGCTTAACTTCTATCTTATGTTTAAGTCCCAGTTACATGATTAAGCAATGCAAGCTATAGTACTGCCCTAGAAAGAATTCTTCCTTGGTACAAAATCTTATTAAGTAGCACAAATAAGACCAACAAAGAGCAGCGCTGCCTTCTCTTGATTCTAAGCTCTCTTCTGAAATGACCACTAATTTTTATTTCGGCAGAAGGAGTCTCATGAGCATAAGATAATTTATTCTTAAAATCCTGGCTCTGATGTGCACTGTTTGGCCTCCACAGCTTGAAAAAAAAAAAAAAAAACATCCAGTATTCCTAAACACCATTTTGATACCTCTACAAAACAATGAGATTTATTCCTTTAGAAAAGATAAGCAGTGATTTCATTTACCTGTAACTTTAGAGAAGACAAGTGGAAGCTAGAGGAGCAGGCTGATGTCATTGCAAGGTTAATCTCTATCAACTTGGGAAGGACACTAAGATCTGGGAAGGACCCTGACAGCGCAGTGAGTGGAAGCTAGAGGAGCAGGCTGATGTCATTGGAAGGTTAATCTCTATCAACTTGGGAAGGACACTAAGATCTGGGAAGGACCCTGACAACTGAAGAAAGAACAATTTTGTATACATCTTCACAGAAAGGACAAAAAGGTGATCAATGAGTCAGCCTCATTATGGTCTCTTGGAAAGTGGTTTTGAAACTCATTTCTGAGCACACAGATGAGAATCAGGTGATTGCAAACAGTCATTACATCGCTACCAAACATGAACCTTGCTGCATCAACCTGATTGCTTTCACCCTGACAGCTGAAGAAAGAACAATTTTGTATACAGAAAGTACAAAAAGGTGATCAATGAGTCAGCCTCATTATGGTCTCTTGGAAAGTGGTTTTGAAACTCATTTCTGAGCACACAGATGAGAATCAGGTGATTGCAAACAGTCATTACATCGCTACCAAACATGAACCTTGCTGCATCAACCTGATTGCTTTCTGTGCTAAAATGACTAAAATTGTTAACAAGAGCAGACTTGTCAATGCCAGTTACCTTGACTTCAGCAAAATACGAGTTTGCTGGTCTGACTCAGAGTGTATTGGCTAGGGAATCATACTCTACCTGGAGTCTTCCTGTTTAACATCCTTCTAGAACGAGCTGGAGGAGGTGATGGAATGCTTACTTATCAAGTTTGCTGATGACATGAGACTAGGGAGAAATCAGTCAATATGTTCAAATATATGGCCATCCAGAGGGACTTAGGCTGAAGTAAGAGGTCTATATGAACCTCATGAAAGTTAACAAGAAAAAATTCAAAGACTTGCCTTTGAAATGGAAAACTCCTTTCAGTAGTACAGACTCTACTGAAAAGGTGAGTGTTTGTGTAGATATCAAGCTGAACATGAGCCAAGAGTGGCAGCAAGGGTCAACTGTATCAACCAGTGCTCAACCAATGGATCCAGGGAAGTGATTACCTCTGCTTCTCAGCTTTCATTAGCCCACATCTAAAATATTGTGTCCATTTTGGGGCCCTCGAGCAGAAGAAATAAATTGCTCAACTTATGTGAGTCTAGCACAGAGCCCTGGAGCACTTGTCCCATGAAGAGAGGCTGAAGCAGGACATCAGGAAGATGGAGCTAAGCTTTTCACACTGGCGTGTGCTGGGAGAACAAGAGACAAGGGGCATAAGTTGAAACAAGAGCTTCAGGGTGGATATAATGAGAAGCTTTTGCACCATGAGGACAGTCAGGCAGTGTCCAGAAAGATTTTTACTATTTCCATCCTTGGAGGTTTTCAAGACCCCACTGGACAATACCCTGTGGTTTGATATCACAGCTGAAACTCTTCTGGACAGCAGTTTGGTCTAGATAAAATCCTGAAGGCTTCTCCAACTTGATTTATTCTATAATAGTATATTTCTATATATCTGAAGAAAATATGAAGAATATGAAGAAAAATTCTGCTTATGAACACTCTGGTATAAAACTGATATATCCCACAACTCAAATAAACATTACAATAATCAGAATTGTAACATTTAGCCTTAGAATGTGACCTGATCCAAATAGCAAACCAAATATTGGTACAACAAAGAGAATGAGAACTCTCATTAAGATTATTGCTCTAAGTCCCCTCATTCTTCAGCCATTCTCCACTTTTTATTTGCAAATGTTAATGATGCAAGAAATAAGCTGAAAAGAAAAACAAAAGATCAGTTGTTACATATTCCTCTTACTATCCCATATGCTTAGGAAATGAAGTTATTTGTCAAAGTAAAGCAATGAAAGATTGAAGCAAAGAAAAACACTGGCTAATTAAAGAAATACTGGATCAGAATCGAATAATGTTTTTATCACAATTATAGGGTCAAATAAATGCTAAAATTCTATTTTCTTAATATTAGTGATTAAGGTATTCTGGGTTTATTCACAGATCTTTTGCAGTTCTGATTGTTCATATTAGTATTTATAACCAATTACCTTGGTTTTTCTTGCAGAGTTACAGCTAATATTAAAAAAAAGCATATTTTTTCTTTAGTTATTCATATCAAGGACTTGCTTAATAAAGTGGTGGTCTCCAACACTTGAAGAGTTTCTTAGATCTTGTGGGAGACTTACTTATGCAAAACTGTATAAGAAACCAGCTAGCAGCAAGAATTATTATTTTATACTTTGCGTTGCTGAAATTTTAAAAATATACAGATGAGGTATTCATCAGCAATGTACAATTTTGCTTTATATTTGCCTGTATCACCCTTACACAAGAAACCTTACCCTTCAAACAAAATTGCTTTAATTCAGTTGTTAGCTGAAGCAATGGTTCAGAAAGAAATATTTCTTCTGTTTCAATTACCAGCTGAATTAACAATCTAAACAACTTATTCACAATTTTGTTTTATATTTGCCTGCATCACCCTTACACAAGAAACCTTACTCTTCAAACAAACTTGCTTTAATTCAGTTGTTAGCTGAAGGTTCAGAAAGAAATATTTCTTCTGTTTCAATTACCAGCTGAATTAACAATCTAAACAACTTATTCTGCCACTTTCATATTTAAAAAGAGTTAAAGGCAAGATAGAATGCCAGATTCAATTATTCCCAGGGTTTTCTCCAAGTAAGGCCATGAGCTAAGAGACAAGCCTTTTTTTTTCTAGAAAAGTAAATTTTCATTGAGAAATATGTAGAATGAGTTATTCAGTCTCCTGCCAAATAAGAAAGATAAGAATATATATGATGCTGCATCATGTTTGCCAGATCAGCTGGACATTTAATGGAAAGGAGTCGGGGCCTGATCCATCTCTCTCAGAAATGACTATAAGACCTTCTTTCCATCAGCTCCAGTGAGAGTTGGATCCAGCCCCATCTGCACATTCTTAGGCACAAGACCAATTTTCATTTCCTGACCTGTGTGTATTTCCATTGAGAATGTTACTATTGTACAGAAAGAGGAACAACTTATCAGAAGATTACAAATACCCAACACCTTTTTAAGTTAACATTCTGGAGCTACAGTAACTTTACCCTATTCATAAAATATTTCCATCTACATCTTCAATGTTGTAGCGTATTAAACAAGAACAAAAATCAAAATGCATCACTTTATTACAAAAATTGGATCTACTATGTTTATTATTATTTATTATCAGGCACATGCACTCATTCATGTACACCAAAGTCTTCATCTCTGCTGCAAGGACAAAGAAGCCTTTTAATGTACATGAAACAAGAAGCTCTAAATTGCAAGCCTTTATTCATGTGACCTCAAAGAATCAAATAGTGCTTCTGATTATAAGCCAGATCACTGCAGGTTTCTGGAATGAGTCCCTTCGATCTCATAATTTTTTAAAATTAATGTTATAATTCATAAGGACTGTCTGTTTATCCATTTGCTGCCTTACCTGAGGCATTTCATGTAAATGTTGCGACTCCTTTAGGTTTAAATGAATTCTCCTCTGAAATAGTAAAACCTTAGGGTGTTATTGTAAGAGTAACTTCCTACCAATCTTTTGTGAAGTCCTCTGAGCTCTCACAGTTTCTTTCCTACTTTCAAAACAACCAATAAAATATTTATTAAAACATCCTGAACCACACAGGGTGGTGTAGGCTTAAATTTTGTTCTTTGCTTATTACAGTAGTGTAAATACCCTAAATAGTATTTGTATGAAGGCTATATTCTGTAGCACAAACCCCACTGGGCAAGGAATTGATCTGTAATACTTTCTGTTGCCAGTCTCATCAACCTGATTTGGAATTTGCTGCCTGGGTAGAGTGACTCATATGTTTACTGGCCCTGACAGGTGCTGGGCATCTTCCACACTCATTAAAGTTAATGACTTCAACAGCAGACAGGGAAAACTGTATGTTGAAGTAGGTTTCCTCTTAAGAGATATTCCCAAGTTATCATTTAAGAGAATATGTAGTGGTGTCAATTTTCTTCTGCCATTGCAAAACTAGCCCATAACCAAACCCTTATCCCTTCATTGCAAAAATGACCCAATTATCTTCACAGGGACTCCTTGTTGGAGCAAGACAAGAAAAAAAAAATAAATTGCACTGTACACAGAGCTTTCCACATAAAAGCTCAGTTTCTTGACATAAAACGAGTCACATACCCACCAGAACAGAAGAATTAACATACTGGAAACAGGCCAGTAACTTTATAGAAATATATGCCTTTAAGTAAGCTCCATATCACTATTCTCACAATGGCTGCAGCTTTGGCATCATTTCTATCCCAACAAGCCACAGCTGCTGAAATGGAGGCTTCTGACTTCACATTAGATAAGTGATGAGAAGTTTTAGGTAGTGGTGCCAGAGCCTGTCCTTTGATATCAACACAGCACACTACAGTTGTTGACCAGCTATACCCAAAAGATATGCCTTTAAATTATACTAGTTAGCTAAAAATATTCAGGCGAGAACTTCAGAGACTTATGCCATGACATTAGACTGTCAACCAAGATATGATGAGCCTGAGACCTCACAGGCATCTGTGTATTCATACAAACCCAAGAAATTAGGAGGACTGAATCTTTAACTACAGAGAGAGCTTTGATGCCTGTCCAGACACTAGATCTGCAGTACTAATACAGCGAAGTCCTGTACCCTGGCGTCCACCCAAAAAGACATAAATCCTGAGCCAGAGACCTCACAGAAACCTGTGTCTTAATATTAACCTGCCATGCAAATAGTTTCTGACTTAATGGTCTTGCAATAAGTATGACATACAGCCATCTGAAGCAGGAAAAAGAAAAGATTAAAACCTCTAAAAATTAAACAGAATAACTACTACAGTATTAAATACTCATCACTTCCAATGTCTAATTTTTCAGGATATTTCAAAGTAAAATGTAATGGTACATTTCCACAGTTATCTTAAACACAGTTAATTACAAACTGGCCTTCTTTCTCTAAAGCAGGTCTCAGACATTTCTTGGCCTTGTAATATCATAGGACTTTGAGGCAAAAACAACTGAGCAACACATCTTCCAAATACAGATTAATGTGCTGTTTGCTGGAAAGAATTTGAGGGAAATACAAAAAAATATGATTGCAGCAGAATTAGTGAGTAAAATATTGACTGATGGAAAACTGCTTAGAATGTATTTCAGTAATTTGGGGGATAATATTTAATAATATATATTTCAGTAATTTGGAATAGTCAGTAGGTTGCAGGATGAATGCATTTACTAGAAATTTACCTTAATCAACCTAAATTACATGTTCTGTCATATGAATGTTTGCTCCCTATGAGTAACTGTGTGTTGACAAATGCCAAAATACTTTAATTTTTAATGATGTTTAGAAAAGAGATAGAGATGACTCCTGGAAACTTTTCCAAAAACACTTAAATGACTCAATTAACTAAAAAACTATATTTTTTCTCAAAATTACTTCCAAATCAAATATTATTAAAAATTAGGCATTTTATAATTGAAAATTCTTACATCAATTTCTGAAATAGGATTTTGTCTCCTGTAAGGACATTGGAGAAAGTCTGCATACAAAGACCCTCAAAACTCAAAGCAAATATTTTCCGACTGCTATTTTTTCATCCACATCAGCGCAAAAAGTAATTAGAGAAAAAATATTTCAGGAAACCCTTTCCCTTATTGATGCCTGAAAGGAGTTCTTCCCATCTTTGCAGGGTGATCTTTTCATTGTTCCTCATTTTCCACCTACACTTAGCATATTTCTTTTTTGCCTTTTTACCTTAAATTAATTTCTAATTTATAATGCTATGATTTCTGCATCTCCTTTAAACAAGATAATCATCTAGCACTGCCTCATCACTATAAAAGTCTAATATTCTACAGCATCAATTGCTGACTTGTTTCCAGATTTTAAGTAAGAAGAAGCCAAATAGCAGCAGCTGCTTTATCTGTCTTTGTTACAGTCTTTGATCCCTCACTTGGAAGGCCTAGACAACTCTTTAAAGTGTAAGGGAAGACCTTCCCATACTGCTATGAGAGAGTCCCTGCTCCAGTTGGGCAAGATCTAAAGCCCTTGAAGTAACTGAGAATCTTTCTGTTGTCTTCAGTGGAATGTGGTTGGGCTCAACAGGTGAAAGGCAGTCTCAGGGAGATGAAAGAGTCACTGGAAGCACTTCACAGTCTTGATGGTGGCCAGCAGAAGAAAGGGATAGTTAAGGAGTTTCATAAGTTACAAGGCTAACTTTGTTGCACCAAACATGAAAACTGGAGTATTCTCCTCTACAGATACATGGAAACTGGACATGGTTTTGGAATGCTTTGTCTTTGCTGGTGCATGTGGAATGCAGGGAATACGCAATGGGTAACACAGCCTAGCTGACAAATCTACAGGGACATAAGAGTCTTTAGGAAATGGACCTCAATCAACATTCTACAAGAGGAGCCTGAAAAACAAGTCCTTGTTCTTAGATTTGAAATAGCCACAGAAAGCCTAAAAACACTTCAATCTGAAAATCATAGAATCATAGAATGATTTGGGTTCCATCCCCACTGCAATGGGCAGGGACACCTCCCACCAGACCAGGTTGTGCAAGACCCCATCACCTTTCACTGCCTTCCTTTTAACCCTGATCCATAAGCTCTCAGTCAGCTCCTTATCCATCCCCATAAAAAGTTGCGTGGACTCCAGCTGATCACTGACATAGAGGGTGACACCCCCTCCTCTTCTGCCTTGCCTGTCTTTCCTAAAGAGCTTGCATCCATCTATTCTCACGCTCCAGTTGTAGGGGTCATCCCACCACGTCTCAGTGATGCCAATAACATCCCAGCCCTGTAGGTGTGCCCACATCTGTAACTCCTCGTTTGTTCCCCATGCTCTGTACATTTCCATAGAGGCTTTTAAGTTGGGCCCCCACTGAAGCCAATTTGCTGGCTGGAATCCCTGATCTTGCACTTCAGGTACTCTCGTGCTGGCTTGTGTTCCTTGTCCAGGCCCAGGGCTTCTATTTCTGGCCTTGGCCTCGAAGTGGGATGGATTGAGTTTCCCCTCCTGCAGCAACTCTAGTTGAAAGCCCTATTTACTAAATCAGAAAGTCTGTGGCCACAGATGCTCTCCCCCCTTCTCTGAAAGATGGATCCCATCAGCTCCCAGGAGACCAGGTTTCCCCAGCAGACTAATGATATACCAGTTACTATTTTTTTTTATTATTTATACTGGAAATGTTCTCAAAACTTCACAGCTGTGTAACTGTGACATGACTTAAGATGCCACTGTTATCTATGCAAAGGAAATCACTATAATAAAATTTGGTTTCCTTATTGTTCCCAAAGTATTGGAGTTCTATGTCATTGCTGTAAGAATTCCTGTGGTGATTATATTGCTAATCATTCATCACTCTACAGATTAGATCCAGAAACACCTGTTAACCATAGTCCTATGCAAATTGCTTTACTCTGCAAAGCTAGCAAAGTGATGACCTCAAAGCCTTTCAATGGCACTGCAGGGCTGCATAACACCAAACCCCTAGCAAGCAACTTACAAGGCTGTTTAAGAGCACCAAAATGTTCCTTCTGCAAACTATCCAGAGACAGAAAAAAAGATAAACACAGTATACCATGACACAAATCCAATATAAGTGAAAAGAGTGAGTTGCATCTTACTTCATCTGAATTTTCTGTTGTGATGTTTTTATTTTTCAGCTTTTTCTGCAGCAGTTTGGTTTCATACTCTGGTCTGGGATGCTCCTGAAAAAGGAAAAAACAAAAAGAACCAAATTGTGATGGTCAGGGTTGCATTGAGGTCTTTTCCAGCCTTAATGATTCTATGATTATTATTATTAAGACAAAGAAAAAGTTCTAATCTCTTTATTCACAATCCAATCCATTAAGATGATTAACATTACAACTTTCAGACTAAGGGAATCAGTGCCTAGAGGTATGGGATACATCACAGGATGCAGGGGAAGAATATTTAGGGGTTGCTTAGGGGAGGAATCAAAAGTGGGGAAGGGATGGATCTGGGTCACTGGAGAAGGAAAAACTGTAGAAAAATAGAAGGATAAGTGGATGAAAAGGGCCAGTCACGTAAATAATTGCTGGTCTGTATGGGGGTCTGACTGCAGGTGTGAGGCTGAGTATGTAAGCACTACTAGAGATCAAGCTGGAGTAGCTGGAGAACAGGTGAAGTGCCTGGGAGCCTGGTAGGTGTGAGTCTTTAAATAGAGTGAGGCCGTGGTGGAGTTTGCTGTCAGAGGGACCAGGAGAGTCACAGCCAGCTACCAGAGGGACCACAGGGTCTGGAGTCTTTAGGAGTGCAACCCCTTGGAGGGTGTGGGGAGAGAGTGAGATTCTCTGTGTGTGTGTAAGCACAAACTTAACAGGATTTTAAAGAAAGCAGCTCATAAAAATGAAAACTGCCATGTATTTCCTCATTCCTGCCAAGTTCTGCATTCATTCAGAGCCAGGAATCTGGATTTGATGCCTTCCATAAAAAGGCTATTGCTATGGCACTGGTCACACTATCCATCCTTACTATAATTTGAGCATGTTCCTACCACATTCACTTACTAACACTTTTTAATGCAGCTGATACCCATGAAGAGAATAAAACCCATTTTTTAAAAATTATTTAGTCCTTATGGACAATAATAGGAGGGTTGCATGGAACTTCAGCACTCCTCCTTGAGGGACACATGTGCTGTTCATTTTCTGTTATCTGTAACCATTTCACTGCATCAGACACTACCTTGAGTATTCTGTGTTCCACACTGGTATAAAGACACCATAAGAATTCCAATGTATGTTTTATCTTGATCATGAGATTTTCTTGATGCACTAAACAGGCATGTGAGCACACTACCATTTAAATAACTGCCTTATTAAAAAAAGATATTTCCATATCTTTTTTTCAACCCTATAAACAAGCTGTACATATGCCTGCCCTAAAGGCAGCCCCACAAATGGTACATGCATTCTACTGCTCCCCAGGAATCTGGTACTAACATGGGAAGCTTGAGGGAGCTTTTTTTCTCTAAAGCTCAAATATGGCTATGCTTCTGAGAAGCTATACCAAACAAATATGATGGAACTGCAACCCCAGTAGCTTGTTTTATGCTTCTAATTACATGTACCACTCAAACTAATAAAGCATGTTCTAAAGGGAGCAAGTTTGACACTCTGCATCACAGAGTTCTTTTACATTACTTATGCCTCACATAAAAATCAACACCACAGTGAATGAAGTCCAGGAATCACTAGTGCACTTGTTGTCCCAAGGTTCACTGTTGTTTTCACTTGGAAAGTGCTCTGAGTATACGTGGAACTCCAAGAAGTAATGAGGCATGGCTAATCTCTGACTTTACTAAAGCTGATTAGCAGCAAAAATGGTGGTGAGCAGGATGAGGAAAGGCAAAAACACAACAATAAGTCTTTAAAGATGCTGAGGTCAGTGCATGTATCTTGATGCTTTGCAAGTTTTCATTAGCTTGCTGATTTGCATTAATTTGTATCATACTTCTTTAGATAAGGTTCAGAGGTCAGATGGAAGAAACATCTTTAGACTTAAGGAAAGAAAGGATGAAAGCATGAGGCATAGATGGCTATGTGAGAGGAGACAGTTTGATGAAAGTAGGGAAGAGAGATAAATGAAGCTGTAAGAAACTGAAGAGATCTAATCACACTAGGGCAGCACCTGCAGAACTGAATGGGTTTTCTTCCTTTTTTTCTTATTTTCTGCTAAGCAAAGCATTCTGGGACACCAGGGACAGCTGTCAGAGGTCAGAGCTACTTTTGAAAATTGGCTTGAAAGGAAACTGGGGGAGAAAATAAAACGTCAAGCAAAACATACTGTAACTTACTTTTTTTTTGCAACCAACAGTTTTGCTTTGAGTGCATATTCTGTTCAAACTTGGCCAAGCTATGTTTAGTTTTCCTAGTAAGACATTTCAATGTCATTTTAACTGTATTTCATACACCTACATTGGGTTTGGAAAATCAGCTGTCTGTCTTCACTGAATCTGCCAAGTCATTTTACCCTTGTCTGAACAGAACACGTTGCCTCCCGGAATGTATTTATCTACATGCTCTTTTTATGAGTATATTGCATGAAACATTTATTTACAATGCAGATTTATAGATCCTTGATCTTGATCATATATATACCTGGGTGTGAAAGAACAATTTCACTCTACTGTAAAAAGAGTGTTATTCAAAATCAATTCTTTGTCTGAAAATAGGAAGAGTCCTACACTTGGGACAATAAGATAGAAATAGTTGTGATGACTTTAAGAAGGCCAAATGTCCATGTAGGGATAACTATGAAACCCATGATGTTGGATGTTTGCCAGTACAGCTGCCAGACATTTATTGAAAACTATGTGAGCCAAGGTACTTTGAGGCCAAATGAGTTCTCCGAGTAGAAAATGATAATTCCCATCCTGAAAACAAAAAGCCAAATCATGAAATTTTTACTCAGACAAAACTCATATTGACATCACTGAGAATTTTCCTGGAGAATCCTCTCCAGGACTTGCATCAAACATACAACATGTGTATCCACTACATATTGCAAATTTAGGCTGTGTAGGTAAAAATCCAGTTTGATAAGTATATAAAATGTTAACAGATCTCTCCTTAATTTGTTTTTGATTTAGGAAGAAAGTAATTATGGAATTTTACAAAGCACACATGAGAAACACATCTGAATTGCTAAGAAAAAAATAGAACCTGAGAAACTACCCCAGATTAACAGACCAAAGGAGTTATCATCAAAAAATAAGACAACCTACTGCTTCATTTTCACACTTTAAGGAAAGTCAAAGAAACATTGTGAATTCATTGAACAATCTTACCCTAATATGCTTAACACAAGCAGAACAGCAAAGCACACTGGTAGGAAGGTTTCCACAGATAAGAACTGGTATGACCCAGCTGCTGCCCCAAAATCAAGATGGAAAGTTGGAATGAACAGGACAGAGAGCACAGCCATCCTCTGCTACAAGAGGGTTAATTATAACAAACCAAGGACTAAACCCCTCTGTTTTTTTATGATGATGACATGGTGGGTAGGGAATAAAAAAGTCTAAGGAAGGAATTGTCATTCATACTAGTAATCTGTTTAGATTGTCCTATTAAGGGGATTTTCATACAAGGAAAAGTACTTTTACTTCTCAGCATATATCAAGGGATCACTGGTAGATGATCACAATCTTTTCTAGTCCATATCACTTTCACAAAACATTACAAGATTAGAGATGTTAAAAGACAAAAGCCACTGTACATTTGCCCAGAAACTCAGCTATCAAAGGTATTCTAAAGCAAAGTAGTTAAATCCACCCATAAGGTATATTGCAGAAATATACCTGCCAGATAGATAGAATGCCTTGGTTTGTTCCTATTGAGTGAGAACAGTAGTAGTCTAAAGCACTATAAAACCAAAGTAGTTAAAACCACCCATAAGGTGTATTACAGAAATATACCTGCCAGATAGATAGAATGCCTTGGTTTGTTCCTATTGAGTGAGAACAGTAGTAGTGCTTTGGAGGATTACCTGCAAATCTAAATTTTTAAATATGGCGTCAGATTTTTAAGTGCCCTTAAGCTAGGATCAAACAACCAAATGCTGCCTTTGCAATGTCAAGATATCACTTTTTGTGGGCACCTGCAGAAGAATATAGCATCATTTATTTTTGTTCATTTTTCAGTTCAAATCCAACCCATTTAAATACTCCCACATCAGTAAGAGGAATTGCATGAAGCCTGCTGTCTCTGGAACTATGTTATTGAAGGTTTAGCTCAAAATTATTTAATCTGCTGCGTAAGATATTGCTGAGATAAATGAGTGGACAAACATAAAGAAGAAAGCCAGCTGTAAAGTTCAATGTTAGCCCATTAAAATGAGACATCACCCAGTTTGTCAGTGCAACAACTCCCAGCTTAACTTGTTGCTCCTACCGATAAAATATTACCTGAATGCTAGAAAATTTAATATATCTGTGCACATCACTGTTATATTTATTTGTTTTAGTTGCTCTGTGATGGTTTGGTAGTCATAGTCATGGACTAAGATGTTGACTTTAGACACTATAACACCATAGAACCCCTTCACCAATGAAATGTTCTTAAAGAACTGGGTTTTTCCCTCTTGTGCACTGTGTTCTTTTGTTGTCTGATAATGTGTAACAGTGGGAACACTTGGCTGTTGAGGTAGTCTTTATGGGAGTGTATTTATGGAAATTTTTCTCTGTCACTATTTAAGATTGAACATACTTTGGATGGATTACAGATTTGTAACTCTTGCAAGAAGAAATACAATAAAAAGTGCAAAATCCTTTACGCTGGAATCTAAAGTATCTGTTTCACAGATAACATGGTCTCAGGAGAAAACATCCTACATATTAGCAAGGTTAGAAATCAACAGTTTCCTCCAACTAAGATAAACTATTTTTCTTCTAAACAAGATGAAAATTGTGAGACACTGGGCCTGGAATTAATCTTGATCCAAGGATACATATTGCACATTACGTGCTACAGTGATCCCAAAAAACTTAGAAGCTTAAAAGAGAAGATCATTGCTGCATAGAAGAGACTAACATTTTGTAGCTTCATCCTGCTACAGCTGGTCACAGATTACAGACCTATGATTAAGAGGTCAAATAGCTGTCAAAGTTGAACGCTAAATCAAACTTAGAGCATAGTACTTTTATCAAGCCCATGGACAGAACTACTGCAAATGTCATTAATGTCCCTGTTTT